>NC_057809.1:384219887-384230159 GCF_018294505.1 Triticum aestivum | reverse complement strand
CGACGGCGTTGAAGGGGATCTCCGGCGACGGCGGTTCGGGCGAGGTCGTTGCGGTGGACTCGGGCGTGGCGAGCGCTCGGGGCTGGGCTTGCTCGATGGAGTGGACAGCGGCGGAGCTCCTGGACACGATGAGAGGACGCACGGGTGGCGGGGAGCACGGCTACGACGAAGGCACGGCGATGGTGGCGTCGGCCATGGCGGGGGAGCGCGAGGGGGAGGAGCTGGAGAGGAGAGGGTGTGTCTGGGGGGTTCGGGGGAGCGAGGGAGGCCGGTCCACGACGTCACCGGGCGAGGGGAGCGGCGAGGCGGCGAGCAGGTGCGTGGCGCGCGCTGCGGTCGCCGTCGGGCACCTGCCTGCCAGCCTGGCCGGCAAGCAGCTCGCTGGAGCGGTGCTGGGCTGGGCCGGCAGGTGGGCCGGGTGCTGGGCGCCAGGTAAGTTTTTTCCATTTCTTTCTGTTTTCTGTTTTTTTAATACTTCTGCAACTTTGTTGAATTAAATAAAATACTTAGGCAACTCCTAAAATCACCAAACTACTCCTGGTCCATAGTTGGATTATTTCCAACATGAAACATTTTAGTTTGGAGATATTTGACCATTTAATTATTTTATATAATTTTAAATTCCCAAATTCAAATATTTATGATTTAATTCAAAAACCCTAAGATGGCCTAGGAAAATGTGCACCACTTTTGGCAGAGGTTCTGAACCAAGACAAAAATGATGGGCATTTTAGAAGGGCATTTCAGGTTCACTGAAAAAGTTTTTAGTAAACCCTAGTTGGTTTCAGTGGGGACTGGGGGTTCTGTCATCCCCATTTCAGGTTTCTGGTGAAGGAATAAACATGATTTAACACTCTAATGCATGACTAGCTAGGGTGTGACAACTCACCCCCACTCAAAAGAATCTCGTCCCAAGATTTGGGTTCCTCCGGGAGGAAGGCGGGATACTCGAGTCAAAGACGATCCTCCCTTTCCCAAGTTGCTTCATCCTCAGAATGGTGCGACCATTGAACTTTGAGAAACTTGATATTATGACGTCGAGTGGTACGCTCGGCCTGATCGAGGATACGAATGGGGTACTCTCGATATGTAAGATTATCTTGGAGATCAAGCGTTTCGTAGTCCACTCCACGGATAGGATCCGAGAAGCAACGCCTGAGTTGAGAAACGTGGAAGACATCGTGGACTCTGGAGAGGTGCGGAGGTAGTTCCAACTGGTAGGCAACTTCTCCTCGTTTAGCGAGAATGCGAAAAGGTCCAATGTAACGAGGAGCCAATTTGCCTTTGATACCGAAACGATGGGTTCCCTTCAGAGGGTTAACCCGAAGGTAAGCCTTCTCGTCAACCTCGAAAGTCATAGCCTTATGTTTTAGGTCATATTGACTCTTTTGACGAGATTGGGCTGTTTTCAACTTTTCACGAACGATGCGAACTTGCTCTTCTGCTTCATGAATCATATCCGGGCCAAAGAATTGTCTTTCCCCGGTCTCTGACCAGTTAAGGGGTGTTCGACACCGTCGTCCATAGAGAACTTCAAAAGGGGCTTTACCCAAGCTAGATTGATAGCTGTTGTTGTAAGCAAATTCGGCAAATGGAAGGCATTTCTCCCACTCCATTCCGAAAGAGATAACAGAGGCTCGAAGCATGTCTTCTAGAATCTGGTTGACGCGTTCTACTTGACCACTCAATTGAGGGTGAAAAGCGGTGCTAAAGGAAAGGCGGTTTCCCATAGCGTTTTGGAAACTTTCCCAAAATCGAGAGGTGAAAAGACTTCCTCGATCCGAGTTAATTTCCAAAGGAACACCATGGAGAGATACTATTCGGGAGATGTATAGGTCTGCCAGCTGACTAGCGGTTATACTCTCACGAACAGGTAAGAAATGGGCCACTTTGGAAAGACGATCGACAACGACAAAGATAGCATTATTCCCTCTCTTGGTCCTGGGAAAACCGGTAATGAAATCCATACCAATTTTATCCCATTTCCATTCAGGAATAGCTAGGGGCTGAAGGGTGCCAGCAGGCCGTTGATGCTCTGCTTTTACACGACGACAGACGTCGCAATTAGCAATATACTGAGCAATTTCTCTCTTCATCCTAGTCCACCAGAACCTCTGGCGTAGGTCCTGATACATCTTGGTACTACCCGGATGAATGGTGAGAGGAGATTCATGAGCCTCCTTAAGGATCAACTGTCGTAGATGCTGGTTCTTGGGAACCACTAAACGGTTCTCAAAGTACACAACACCATGATCATTTGTGGAGAAACAACTAGCACCTCCGCTAGCAATGTTCTCCTTGATCTTAGCTATTCCCTTATCTCGCTTCTGGGCAGCGATGATTTGATCCGTAAGAGTAGGTTTCGCCACCAAGGTGGAAAGAAATCCTTGAGGAACAATGTGAAGGTTAAGCTTCCGAAATTCCTCATGGAGAAGCGGTTGACTTTGTTGTAACATCAGGTTGTTACAATAAGATTTATGACTTAGTGCATCAGCCATGACGTTTGCTTTCCCTGGGGTGTAAGTTATTCCTAAGTCGAAATCTGTGATCAACTCGACCCAACGTCTTTGCTTGAGATTCAAATCCGGTTGGGTGAAGATGTACTTCAGACTTTGGTGATCAGTGAATATTTCGCAACGATTACCGAGGAGGTAATGTCGCCAGGTTTTAAGTGCATAGACTACAGCTGCAAGCTCTAGATCATGAGTAGGATAATTCTCCTCATGTGGGTGCAATTGCCGTGAGGCGTAAGCAATTACATGTCGATCTTGCATGAGAATACAGCCTAGTCCTTGTCGCGAGGCGTCGCAGTAGATAACAAAGTCCTTAGAGAAGTCTGGCGGTACCAGATTGGGAGCAGAAGTCAGGCGTCTTTTCAGTTCCTGAAAGCTGTGCTCACATTGTGGAGTCCATTCAAACTTTTTATCCTTCTTAAGGAGTTCAGTTAGAGGTTTAGCAACTTTGGAGAAGTTCTCGACAAAGCGACGACAATAGCTCGCTAGGCCAAGGAAACTCCGAACTTGCTTGACCGATTCAGGTGGAGTCCAATTAAGGACGGCTTGAACTCGCTCAGGGTTAACAGCAATACCTTTACCAGATATTACATGACCCATATAGGTCACTTCTGACAACCAAAATTCACATTTGGAAAACTTGGCATAAAGGCGGTGCTCTCGAAGTTTCTTCAACACTAGCCTTAGATGTTCGGCATGTTCTTCCTCGTTCTTGGAGTAGATGAGTATATCATCTAGGTAAACCACGACGAATTTATCCAAATACTCCATGAAGATTGAGTTCATTAACCGAGAAAAGGTGGCTGGAGCGTTGGTTAAACCGAAAGACATGACGGTGTACTCGTATTGGCCATAACGAGTAACAAAAGCCGTTTTAGGAATGTCCCCGTTTCTGATTTTGATTTGATGGTAGCCCAACCTCAAATCCATCTTGGAGAAGACTAAGGATCCAGCGAGCTGATCATACAGGTCGTTGATCCTGGGAAGCGGATATTTGTTCTTGATTGTGACCAAATTGACAGGTCGATAATCTACAACCATCCAGTCCGTACCATCCTTCTTCTTGACGAAGAGGACGGGGCAAGCCCACGGAGATGAACTAGGTCGGATGAAACCCTTTTTCAAGGACTCATCGAGTTGTTTCTTAAGCTCAGCTAGTTCTAGTGGTGCCATCTTATAGGGTCTTCTAGCAATCGGAACGGTTCCTGGAATGAGGTCTATTACGAACTCAACATCCCTGTCAGGTGGAACACCTGGCAATTCCTCTAGGAAGACATCCGGGAAGTCACGGACTACCGGAACGTCCTCAAGGTCTGGCAAAGGGCTGGCGTTAAGAGAATATAACTGTCGCTCGGCTAGTCGGGTCAAGACATTGACTATCTTCCCCGAAGGATGAGTGAGTTGAACAGTCCTAGAGAAGCAATCAATTTTGGCATGATGAGCTGACATCCAGTCCATACCCAAAATGATATTAATATCTGAAAATTTGAGAGCTATCAAAGATGCAAGGAAAACAAGTCTGTCGACTTGGATTTCATTTCCATAACTTACCCTGGAGGTCTGCCATCTAGAACCGGGAGTAGAAATTTCCATAGTGGATGGCATGTTACAGAATGCGGTGTTATGCAAACGAGCATAGTTCTCAGATATAAATGAATGAGAGGCTCCTGTATCGAAAAGAACAGATGCCGGGTGGCAATTAACAAGGAGCGTACCGAGAACGACGTTGGGATCCTCTTGAGCTTCTTCGGCAGAGATACAGTTGACATGGCCACGTGTAGCGGTGGCCGGCTTGGCGTGGAACACTTTCCCTGTCGGCTTGCCACGGCCAACAGCTTTAGCAGATTGGTTGGGGTTGGTCTGGGGACACTCACGCATATAGTGACCAGATTCCCCACACTTGAAACAAGTCACGGAACTGGTACGTGGAGGAGCATTGTTGGTTGGACCCCCATAGGGCTTGGCTGGTGCAGACTGTTGAACAGGGCGAGGCACCTGGAAAGATGGCCTCGGTGTGAACCTGGGTGGCAGGGCGGTGTTGGGCACCCACACGCGGCGCTTCTGAGGACCAGCACCGGATGAGGAACCCATGTCACGGCCATGCTTGCGTGTTGCATCATAATCAGTCTGACCAGTTTCAGCACTGATGGCCTTGTTAACAAGTTTCTGAAAAGATGTGCACTCATGCAGACGGAGGTCGCGGCGAAGCTCAGGACTAAGCCCCTTACGGAACCTTCTTGCTTCTTGGCATCAGTAGAAACTTCCTCAGTTGCATATCGTGCGAGGTTACCGAACTCCCTGCTGTAAGCATCCACAGAGAGTCGGCCCTGAGTGAAACTGCAGAATTCCTCACGTTTACGGTCCATGAGACCCTCCGGAATGTGATGTTCACGGAAAGCCTCGCTGAATTCAGCCCAAGTAGTGACATGGCCCGTTGGGCGCATAGCTCCATAATTCTCCCACCATAGACTGGCGGGGCCTTCAAGATGATATGCAGCAAAGGTGACCTTGTCAGCCTCCGCTACCAGCGCGGAACGCAGTTTGTGAGAAATACTGCGAAGCCAGTCATCAGCGTCGAGAGGCTCGACGGAGTGGTGGAACGTGGGTGGATGTAACTTGATGAAATCACTGAGTGACACCACGTTAGTCCTCTGATGGTGTGCCGTGTTCTGTTCAATACGCTCCAACAAACGGTTGGTCTCCCGCTTGTTTCTTTCGGCTTCCATCATAACCTCGGCTAGGGAAGGAGGATGAGGCAGATTTGCATTCCTGACTTCACTGCCTTCAGCCTGCTCTTGAGGAGCAGGGTTAGTGCGCGTGTTGACCATCCTAGGTAAACAAGACAATGATTTAGTCAGGATGATAAAATTCCGACATAGGATACAGAATGTAGGGAATAACTCGGAATGCAAGATGATCATCTGTATGACATGGTAGATACAGAAACTGCTTCTTTATTCCATCGTCATACACACCATACAGGGTTTAGCACAAGACCAAACAAGGTACTATTACGGTGAAAAGAGGATTACATCTCATCGGAAACATTCCAAGCTCCTATACATTATTTTCCTACACCTCCGGAAGGCGATACAAACTAGGTCATATCCCACGAGTCACGCAGGACGATAGACGACACAGCTAACACGAACTAGTGATACTACTACTAACTCAAACTGATCCGTAGTAGTCCTCGTAGAAGTCACCTCCATAGCCTGGAAGCTCAACATGATCATCCGGAAACAGACGATCTCGCGGAGCTTGTGGACCATAGGGACTAGGATGAGGTCTTGGACCAACAGACGGTGGCCTGCGGGGACCGCGAGGTGGGGTGATGCCTCCTACATCACGCCAACCCATCACGTATGGCAGAGCAGATCTCACAGGATAGACATCGCGCATATCCGAATATCCAGCTTGTACCGCCGGTGCAAACCGAGTCAATGTGGCCCAATGGTCAGCACGGGTATTGAAGAGCTCTAACCTCAAGGCCCGATTTTCACGGTCCTTATCCTCGAGCATCTCAGCAGTAGTGCGAGTCCGTGAATCCTCCTGAGTGGGGTCAGCATAGATAGCCTGGAGATACCCTTGTGCTCCCAGAAGTGATCCTGGCATATACCGGAAATCAGAGTCCCGAAATAGGCCAGACCTGACTCGCATGATGGTCATCATAGAGTAGGCGGCGTCCTGCACAGCCATCTCAATAGTAACCCCGAGTCCATAGGAGCAGTGAAGGGGCTCGGTGGACCCAGGATAAGATGGAAATATCCTGACAGTGCAGAGATACTGGCTTTGATTACAGTCTCGGAATTGCTCTTCGACCGTGTACTCAGGATACCAACGGTATCCAGCCTCAGTCATTATCCTGACCAACATGGCGGTATGACCGGGTACATCTAGGCATCGAGTCAGGCGAACCACTTGATTGAGGTCGCGAGTGGCCATCTGAAAACACAATCATAATGCAAAGGCATTAGAATTTCTAGCAAAATTTCGGCAGCATAACAGCTGTAAATGCTCAAGAAGGATTTGAGACAATTGACAAAGGATTTCATTCACACTCAACATCATCATATCAAAGTTCTGAGTCCATCCTAGCAACATAATGTGGTAGTAGAACTGAACTAGGCTTGTAACCATCAAACCTATAAGGTACTACTGATTAGTAACACGTGATCCTGATAGATAGAATAGATCCTAATTCCTTAACCCCCGGTGGAAGAATAGACTAACTCAGATCAGAATGTCATAAGATAAAGGAGTAAAAAGAGCCTTACGTTCCAACCCACAAACAATTCCCCTACATATAACTAAAGAATTACTAGACTCAACATCGACCAGTTTGGCTTGGAGAACCTACAGGCAGTCCGGCTCTGATGCCAACGCTGTCAGGACCCCGACTCGATGTCACATCGATCTAGCTTGTAACACCCCATATCACTTTGCGGCCTCACGCACGGTATCCCCACGGGTGTCGCCTTACCTTTGCCCGGGACCGTTTGCGCCTTTTGGCTCACGTATATGATAGTGTCGCTAGCATCCATATGATAAAGAGCCCGGGCTGACATGACTAGTCGTAAACCCAAAGTGGCACAGTGCTTACAGGGACAGGCATCCATGACCCAGCAACGAACGTGTCGGTCATCAGCAAGTGGGTCCGGGCTGTAGCACTGGGCTAGCAGGACTCCGGTAAACCGGGCTGTAGCGGGCTAACAGGACTCCGGTACTCAATGCGTGACATTTCCCCGAAGGGACAGACACAGGAACGAAGAAGGACACATGCCGGCCAGCCTAAGTGTTCCAGAGCAGTAGCAAGCTACCATGGCTCAGTGGTAACACTAGGAGACATTTCCCGGTAAGAGAGGCTACTAAAGATAAACAACTAGATAGTTAGATCCGACACATACCAAGCATTTCAATAGCATACACACAGTATGCTCGATATGTGCAAATACAACATGGCATCACAACATGACTCTACGACACAAGTACTTTATTTAAGGCTCAGGGAGCCATACATAATCATACACATAGGTACGGGTCACACGACCCAGCATTCAAGTCATACAGTCATACAAACCAGCAGCGGAAGTAACTTGTCTGAGTACAGACAACTAGTAAAATAAAAGAGGCTTGGAAAGCCTAGCTATACTACGTGGTCCTTCACAAGCTCAGGATCACCACCTGGGCCTTAGCCTACTCATTGATGTCAACGTCTACGTAGAACCCATCAGAAGGGGTTGCAGCGTCTTCTGTAAAAATGTAAATTATAGCAACATGAGTACAAAGGTACTCAGCAAGACTTACATCAGATCCTACATACATGCATATTATCAAGAAGGGTTGGTGGAGTTATTGCAGCAAGCCAGCTTTGACTCTTGGCCAGGCTAACCTACGAGACTCCAACTTGAAATGGTTTTGCGCACACGAGTGCACTATTCTCCACTTCAATACACTACCGAGGATCCACCTCCGTCTTCCCACGGAAGAGCCATCCTCGGCACTCACACTTATCTTGAGGCTTTTAGTAGTTTCCATTTACTTGTCTATGAACTGTATAGGCAACAAAGTAGTCCTTTACCGTGGACGCGGCTATTTGAATAGATCATGATAACCCTGCAGGGGTGTACTTCTTCATACATGTTTCCACCACTTAGCGTCTGCACACGACATGTGCTCGGCAGACTTCAAGCGAAAGCCGACGTGGGTGTAGACCACGACCTACCTAAACACTTAAGCCTCTAGTCCAGGTTTATCGCCTATCCAGGTTCCATCCGCAGGGAGTCCGGCCGAGGTTTCCCATACGGCCCCGAACGATGTGAACAGGGCTCCCGAGATACCTAACGGGTATTCGGTACACCCGGCCACGTACCTACCGCATCACAGCCCACCCCTATGGTCAGCGCTGTCCACGGCCTCCAGTAGGCTAAAAACACCAGAAACTACTTGCAACTCCTGGACAGAGAGCTAGGGTGAATAAGAAGTCGAGCGGGGTCATATTTCAGGTCCCAATGCATGGTAGTAGCTGTATCTTAAATCACACATACAGATCTTAGTGCTTAAGGTCGGCTTCAATGAAACAACCCACCATGTACTCCTACATGGCCTCTCATCGATACCTTTACCAAATCGTGTTCACCACACCACTCTCATTACCGACATAATCATTTCACTCTAGCCATCACCCAGATGAACCAGACCTGACACGACTCTAAGCATAGCAGGCATAGCAAGGTAGGAACAACACATACATATGGCTCAATCAACTCCTACACATGCTAGTGGGTTTCATCTAGTTACTGTGGCAATGACAGGTCATGCAGAGGAAATGGGTTCAACTAGCGTAGCACACAACAGTTTGAAACGCGTTGTCTTAATGCAGTAAAAGAGAGCAGGAGCGAGAACATGGGATTGTATCGATATGATCAAATGGTTGGTTGCTTGCCTGATGGTTCGATGCACTGATACGGTTCTTCGTTAGGGTAATCACGGTACTCCTCGGGGGCAGAACCTGCCGCAAAGAACACCGATACACAACCATCACCAAACAATGTGCAACAATATGATGCATGCATGAAACATAGCAATATGAGTGTGTTGGGCTAATGCAACTAAGACCAGAAGGGTTTGTACCAATTTGAATCAAAGATTCAAATTTCAAACTCAAACATGGCCTTTTAAAGTGCTTTTCCTTGTTCTGCATTAAACATCAGGTTAACTTGTTTAATCATGCATGAAAATAGTACAGATGGATAGATTGGATTTTTCTGATCATTTTTCATATATAATTTGTCTGATTTGGAGTTACAGAATAAAAGTTATGAATTTTTGAAGTTTAAACTATATTCTGGAATTTCCTATATTAGATTAATTCCAGAAAATCAATTATTGCGTCAGCCTGACGTCAGTGTGACATCAGCAGGTCAACGGAACACGTCCGGGTCAAACCTGACAGTGGGTCCCGCGTGTCAGTGTGATTAGATTAATTAAAGTTTAATTAAAACTAAACCTGTTTAATTAACAGGGCTGGGCCCCACCTGTCATTGACTCAGGGGAGTCAACCAGGTTCCACCCGTGGTCAAACCCGGGTCGGCTGCACCGGCGTTTAGCCGCCGGCGAGCCCGACGCGGCGGCGGAAGTGGTTTTGGCCGTTTCGGCCACCAAATGGGTCGCGGAGACCACCGGAGTGGAGCTGAGGACGAGCCGCAGCTCTTGGTGGAGTCCGTTGGGGTCGGGGTGGCCGGAGTTGGCGCCGGCGACGACTTTGGCGGCCACCGGGGTTCAGCCGAAGACGAACTTGACGCTAGAGGGGTCGGAGAGGCTCGGGGAGTGGCTAGCTAGGTGCTAAGTGACACGGTGAGCATGATGGACACCGTGGCGTGGTCGGAGGGTGACCGGGAGCACGTCGGCGACGAGCTCCACGGCGGTGGGTGCGGTTGAGCTCCGGGAGGTTGCTACACGACTCGGGAGCAAGAAAAGGAGGTGGGGAAGATGGCTAAGCTCACAGTGAGTGCGACGAAGCCCTTGGTGTGGCCGGAGATGGACCGGAGCGACGACGGCGTTGAAGGGGATCTCCGGCGATGGCGGTTCAGGCGAGGTCGTTGCGGTGGACTCAGGCGTTGCGAGCGCTCGGGGCTCGGCTTGCTTGATGGAGTGGACAGCGGCGGAGCTCCTGGACACGATGAGAGACGCATGGGTGGCGGGGAGCACGGCTACGACGAAGGCACGGCGATGGTGGCGTCGGCCATGGCGGGGGAGC
>NC_057809.1:384145684-384219777 GCF_018294505.1 Triticum aestivum | reverse complement strand
GAGGAGAGGGGGTGTCTGGGGGGTTCGGGGGAGCGAGGGAGGCCGGTCCATGACGTCACCGGGCGAGGGGAGCGGCGAGGCGGCGCGCAGGTGCGTGGCGCGCGCTGCGGTCGCCGTCGGGCACCTGCCTGCCTGCCTGGCCGGCAAGCAGCTCGCTGGAGCGGCGCTGGGCTGGGCCGGCAGGTGGGCCGGGTGCTGGGCGCCAGGTAAGATTTTTCCATTTCTTTCTGTTTTCTGTTTTTTTAATACTTCTGCAACTTTGTTGAATTAAATAAAATACTTAGGCAACTCCTAAAATCACCAAACTACTCCTGGTCCATAGTTGGATTATTTCCAACATGAAACATTTTAGTTTGGAGATATTTGAGCATTTAATTATTTTATATAATTTTAAATGCCCAAATTCAAATATTTATGATTTAATTCAAAAACCCTAAGATGGCCTAGGAAAATGTGCACCACTTTTGGCAGAGGTTCTGAACCAAGACAAAAATGATGGGCATTTTAGAAGGGCATTTCAGGTTCATTGAAAAAGTTTTTAGTAAACCCTAGTTGATTTCAGAGGGGACTGGGGGTTCTGTCATCCCCATTTTAGGTTTCTGGTGAAGGAATAAACATGATGCAACACTCTAATGCATGACTACCTAGGGTGTGACACCCATGCGCAATGTATAGGGGGTTCGGCTCATAGGTTCGAAGCCTCAGACAGTTTGCTTCCATTGATCTCTTGCTTTGGAGAGCAAGAACACCAGATAATACAACCAGACAAGCAGCAGTAGGAGTGTTATCTCTCCAGAGAGCTCCGAAGCTGGGTAAACTGCTCGTGTGCCTCGCCTCGATCTACTCTTCGTGCGATCTCCGCCCCCCACCGAACTGAAAGGGGCCCGGTCCACCGGCCCCATAGGTGTTCGAGGATCAGTTTCCCCGACATCTTTGGCGCGCCAGGTAGGGGTAGCATCGAGATTGTGTGAACCTGATCCGGTGTTCACATGGGCTAGATCTTCATTCCCTTCATCAACATGCCACCGAAGAAGAAGACTTCGGCGGCAGCCGCTCCGTCCACATCGTTTCCGCCACCGTTAGAGCAAACATGTGGTGGAGTGGACGCCGGCGGAAGAACAGCCGTCGATGAGGGTGCTCATAGTGCTGCCAAGTCCAAGGACAAGGCTGCACAAACCTCGGCGACTGTGCAAGTTCCGCGCCACTCTCAAGAGGCGCAAGATCAACAGCATCATGGCGCTCGCAGCACCATGCGCATGTTAGACCAAGGCCAAGCTGGTGGATCTCGGGGCGCTCAAGACCAGCATGCACGCCAGCATGCTGGCACGAGCGGGGCACGGTCGCCTGGACGGGATACCGCTCCTTCTAACATAGTTAGAAGTTCGAGCACGTCCCGCTCCTCGTGCCGTCCGCCGCTGCCACCCACTACCCCAGCAGAAGCTTTGGCGCGAGCTCAACTTCTCCTAGATTACCCTCCGACGTCAGACAAGATCGACGAATGGAGAGCCACCATTCAGAGTCTCATCGGCTACGCCAACGGCGACACTCCACGGCGGCCGAGCGCGTCGCCGCCGCGGCAGGACCGCCGGACGCGAGCCGGTGGCGACGAAACGGGCGGAGGTGCAACTACCATGCAATCACCGCCCCGAAGGCCAAGATCGCCGACTTATCGGATCCACCTCGACAGCGACTCCACTGCATCGTCGGATCCACGAGCTCGTCGCGATCAGCGCCAAGTCCTTCATGATCGACAACAAGAAGACGCTCGAACCCGCATCGAGCGCCGAAGAGAAGCGCGACGTCAATCCGACAAGCGCGCTGGGCCCTCTATTGACATGCATGCGCCAGGGGAACCAGATGATCTGCCGTATGCGGTAGGTTGTCCTGCGTTCAGTCGTGAGCTGCGGCAAGTCCAGTGGCCCAGCACAAAGAACTTCAAGCCAGACGTACCGGAGAAGTACGACGGCAAGACGCATCTGTCAGAGTTCCTCAACATCTACACCTTTGCGGTGCAAGCTGCCGGGGGACGAGATGACAAGATCCTTGCCAACTACTTCCCACTGGTGCTCAAGCCCAATGTCAGATCCTGGCTCATGCACTTGCCGGACAACTCCATATCCTCTTGGGCTGATCTGTGCCATCAGTTTGTCGGCGCCTTTACAGGCGGACACAAGCCTCATGGCCAGGAGAGCGATCTTCATCTGCTCGCCCAGAAGGAAGGAGAACCTTTGCGCAAGTACATCCAAAGATTCAGTAGTGTGCAGCACAACATCCCAGACGTCCACCCTGCCGTGGTGATTAGCGTGTTCCATCAGAACGTGCGGAACCGCAGGATGCGGGAGGAAATGGCTATGTGCAAGATCAGGGACGTCAGTGAGTTATATGCACTGGCCGACAAGTGCGCGCGTGCTGAGGAAGGGAGGAGACTCCCCGGAGAAAATATAGGAGCAGGAGAATCTGACAGCGAAGATGCCGCCCCGACAAGGAGAAACCGGCGGCGGAACAACAGAAGAAGGAAAGGCAAAGAAGTGCTAGTTGTTGAGCAGTCCGGCTACGGTGGCAGCGCCAAGGAAGCCAAAGCTGGTGACTCCGGCAAGGAGGTTGCCGCGGAGGTGGCGGTCGCCGACAAGCAAGACGGCACCAACAAGCAGAATTGCAAGATTCACCGCACCAAGGGCCATGATCTTCAGAACTGCAAAAGGGTCGAGCAGCTTGTTGAGCAACAGAAAGCTGAATACGAGCGGCGTGACAAGGAGAAGGCCCAGGAAGGAGCTGGTGGATCCGGCAAGAAACGGCCCGGCCGAGGAGGACGTCGCGGCAAGGCCAAGCAGCGGCAAGGAGACAGACCTCCTCGCGGCCGCGACAAGGACGAAGATGACAGCGACGATGAAGATATAGATGATGAGGAGACTGATGAGCAGGAGTTCCAGAAAGCTACAGAGGTCCTGTGCGTTGACGGTGGTGCTTCTCTACATGCCTCGCACCGCCAGCTCAAGCAGTGGGTGCGGGAAGTTAATGCAGCAGAACCACCCATCGAGTCACGCAGACCTCTGAAATGGTCCAGCACTCCTATCATCTTTGATATTAAGGATCACCAGGATCACATAACTGCGGTCGGGTGCTTGCCGATGTTGGTTTCACCAACAATCCGCAACCTCAAGGTCACTAAGATGCTAGTTGACAGCGGGGCCGGTTTGAACTTGATCTCCTCCATGGTGCTCCAGAAGCTCCAGATCCCTGACAGCGAGCTCGAAGAGACCAGCACTTTTCAAGGAATCAACCCGGGAAGGAGCAAGCCAAAGGGAAAGATCACGTTGCCGGTAACATTTGGCAGTGAGCTAAACTTCAGGACTGAGAGGGTCACGTTTGACGTTGCCAACATTCCATTACCATACAATGGAATCCTTGGCCGTCCGGCACTCGCCAAGTTCATGGCAGCCTCTCACTATGCATACAACGTACTGAAAATGCCAGGCCCAATAAGTGGCATCTCTGTCCCTGGCAACAAGAAGGATGCTCTTATTTGTGCCGACAAGATCTACCGGGAAGCAGCAGCTGCAGCAGAACGAAGGACACTTGCCGCTGAAGCTCCAGGGGGTAAGAAGAAGTCCAAGTCCAGCAAGAGCTCTGATGCCCACTCCGGCAAGCACACCTCTTCGGAGTGCTGTGCTACCGTCGAGGACGCACCATCGAGCTCCACCGGCAAGTGCAAGAAGGCGATGGCAGCTCCACCTGCAACTAAGAAGGTGTCCGCTAAGGAGGATGGCACTGGTGGTACCTTCACCATCAGCGCCACTCTTGACCCCAAATAGGAAAGCGCGCTCGTTGCTTTCCTGCGGGAGAATGTCGACGTGTTTGCGTGGCAACCGTCTGATATCCCCGGTGTTCCCAGGAAAGTGATTGAGCACCACCTAGCCGTCTGTCCTCATGCGCGGCCCGTCAAGCAGAGAGTCAGGAAGCAGGCAGTTGAGCGCCAAGAATTCATCGCAGAAGAAATCAAGAAGTTGGAAGCAGCAGGCCTTGTCAGAGGAGTACTCCATCCCACGTGGTTGGCCAATCCTGTTGATGTGCGCAAAGCTAACGGGAAATGGAGACTTTGTATTGACTTCACTGATGTTAATAAAGCTTGTCCCAAAGACCCATTTCCCTTGCCGCGTATTGACTAGATTGTTGACTCCACAGCCGGATGTGATTTGCTTTCATTTCTTGATGCATACTCAGGATATCATCAGATCTTCATGGCAGAAGAAGATGAAGAGAAAACCGCATTTATCACCCCGTGTGGCACATACTGCTTCGTACGGATGCCTTTCGGTTTGAAGAATGCTGGTTCAACATTCGCAAGGGTAGTTCACCATGCTTTTGAACCACAAATACACAGAAATGTGGAAGCTTACATGGATGACATAGTGGTCAAGAGCAAGGATAGAGCAACCTTGATTCAAGATTTAGATGAGACATTTGCAAACCTGTGTCTCAGTGGGGAATTGAAGCCAATCCCGACAAGATCAAAGCCATCGAGCAGATCGAAGCACCAAAGCGCGTCAAGGATGTACGAAAGCTTGTCGGCTGCGTGGCTGCTCTCAGCAGGTTTATCTCTAGATCTGCTGAGCGCGCCCTGCCATTTTTCAAAATTTTGAAAAAGGCAGGTCCAATGAGATGGACTCCGGAAGCGGAGGCTGCGCTGCAGGACTTGAAGAGATACCTGTCCTCCACTCCAACGCTTGTCGCACCTAAGCCGCAAGAGAAGTTGCTGCTGTATATAGCAGCAACCAATCAAGTGGTTAGTGCTACGTTAGTGGCGGAGAGGGAGGCGGATGATGAGCCAGCAACCACGGCAGATCCATCCGGCGACAAGCAGGGGGCCTCGCCGACAAGCTCTGGTCCCGACAAACGTGGGTTTGCGCAGGAACAAGATGAGATGCCAAGGAGAATGGTGCAGCGCCCAGTCTACTTTGTCAGTTCTCTTCTGCAGGGAGCTAGATCAAGGTACGCTGGTGTGCAGAAGTTGCTTTTCGGCCTCCTCATGGCCTCGAGAAAGCTGCGCCATTACTTCCAAGCACATGAGATCACAGTCGTCACTCGCTTTCCGCTGAAGAGGATACTGCAAAATCCAGAAGCAACAGGCAGGATTGTCGAGTGGGCGCTGGAACTGTCAAGCTTTGGCCTCAAGTTTGAAAGCACCTCAACTATCCAAAGCAGAGCATTAGCAGAGTTCATAGCAGAGTGGACGCCAACCCCAGATGAAGAAATTCCAGAAACAAGCATCCCCGTCAAAGAGGCAAGCAAAGAGTGGCTGATGTACTTCGATGGAGCCTTCTCGCTGCAAGGCGCCGGTGCAGGTGTGCTGCTTGTCGCACCCACCGGAGAGCACCTCAAGTATATAGTCCAGATGCACTTTCCCAAGGTGCAAGCAACCAACAATACTGTAGAGTATGAAGGATTGCTTGCCGGTCTCAGAATCGCAGCAGACCTTGGGATCAAGAAGCTCATTGTCAGGGGTGACTCACAACTTGTCATCCGACAAGTAAACAAGAACTACCAGAGTCCGTTGATGGAAGCGTATGTCGATGAAGTGAGGAAGCTAGAGGAGCACTTTGACGGCCTACAAATGGAGCATATCCCAAGAGCTCAGAATGATATTGCTGATGGCCTGTCAAAGTGCGCCGCACTAAAGTTACCTGTGGAACCAGGGATCTTTGTGCTTAAGTTGACTCAACCATCCGTAACACCATCAACTGGACAAAGCAAAAAGAGGAAGTTGGTTTCTGGTGACTACTTTCCGGCAGAGCTCCTCGAAGCCACCGCCAAGAAAGTCCCCAAGATCAACACCACAGATGCTGAGGGGCAGTCTGCTCCGGCAAGCCTTATGGTTTGTTCCGTTGAAGCAGACGCTCCCGACAAGTTTTGCTCCGGCAAGCTTGACGGGGAACATCAAGCTCCGGCAGGACCGCAAGTCCTTGCCGTAGAAGCAGATGTTCCTGCAGTAGCAGATGTGCCTTTAGTCCTTGTTGTCGAGCCACAAGCTCCAGCATGGGCACAGCAGATTATCCATTTCCTTCAGACAGGAGAACTTCTCGAAGAGCAAGAAGAAGCGGAAAGAGTAGCCCGGCAGTCAAGTATGTACCAGTTTGTCGATAGCATACTGTACAGAAGAAGACTCAATGGTGTGAAATTGAAGTGTATTCACCGGGAAGATGGACAAAAGCTGTTGGCAGAGATACATGGAGGCATATGTGGCCACCACATAGGCGCAAGAGCGCTTGCCGGCAAAGCTTTCCGGCAAGGTTTCTTTTGGCCGACAGCCCTCCAGGATGCAACTGCACAAGTAACCAAGTGTGAAGTGTGCCAGTTCCACTCCAAACAGATACACCAGCTAGCTCAAGCTCTCCAGACGATCCCTTTATCCTAGCCATTTTCGGTCTGGGGGCTCGATATCCTCGGCCCCTTCCCCCGAGCTGTCGGGGGCTTTGATTACTTGTACGTCGCAATTGACAAGTTCACAAAGTGGCCGGAAGTGCAACCAGTGAGGAAGGTGACAACACAGTCAGCAGTCAAGTTCTTCAGGTAAATTGTTTGCCGTTTCGGGATCCCTAACAGGATCATCACCGACAACGGCACGCAATTCACGAGCCGCACCCTCATGCAGTACGTCCAAGACCTTGGCACCAAGGTCTGCTTCGCTTCTGTTGCTCATCCGAGAAGCAACGGTCAAGCAGAGAGGACAAATGCTGAAGCGTTGCGCGGGCTCAAGACCAGAACTTTCGACAGGCTGCACAGGTGCAGAAGGAACTGGATCGAGGAGCTGCCGGTGGTTCTTTGGTCGATCAGAATGACGCCAAATCGAGCCACTAGCCAGACACCTTTCGCTCTAGTCTATGGAGCAGAGGCAGTTCTCCCCACGGAACTCGTATACGGATCACCTCGAGTGCTCGCTTATGATGAGCTTGAGCAAGAGCAGCTGCGGCAAGACGACACGCTGCTCCTCGAGGAAGATCGTCTTCAGGCTGCTGTACGAGCTGCTCGATACCAGCAAGCTTTGCGCCGCTACCATAGCCGCAAAGTTAAAGCCAGAAGCTTCGAAGAAGGCGACCTTGTTCTTCGGCGCGTTCAGTCCGCCAAGAATTCCAACAAGTTGACGCCGAAGTGGGAAGGCCCTTATCGGGTGAGACGAGTCACAAGGCATGGCGCTGTCTGCCTTGAGACTGAAGATGGCGTTCCAGTGAGCAGCTCCTGGAACATAGAACATCTTCGTAAGTTTTTCCCATAAGGCGCGGTTGCCGGAACCCGTTCCGGCAACCACCCTTTGTACAAGTCTTGCCGCGGTTGCATGTAATCCTTTCTACAAAGCCGGGCGCAGATCCCGTGCATAAGTAAAAACCCATGTGCTCCACACAGCTTGTCCATTTCATGCGATTAGTTCCTTTCTTGCATGTGATTATCTGACACTTTGTGCAGCACTTTCATCCGGTAAGCAGTAACGAGCCGAAGTGCTCCATATTATTATTTTCTCTTCTTTCTTTTTCATTTAAAGGAAAAGAAGGTTCTCTCGCACACAAGTTTGCCGGGGGGAAGGAGAAGATTGTGGTGTGGGCCAGGCGTCGTTCAAGCAAAGACTTGCCTTACCGGGAAGCAAATAACAGAAAAGCTAAGTTGCCAAAGTTTGAGCAATCACTTTTTTAAATTTTTGAGTTATCTTCCTCGAACGACCCTGCTTTGTATGGAAAACCTGTGCGCGGAGGAACCAAATCGTGGCTAGTTGCGCCCTTACTTTGTTTCGAGTCTGCTCAACAGCTTAAGCGTGCTGCATCTAGTCACGACAAGGTTTCTTGTCAGAAGCAGCGCCACCAGCAGGATGCTGAAGTTCCGCACTCAGCGCTCGCGGCTCGGGCGCCTGCGCCGACAAGTTCCCTACAAGCATAGGGTGAAAACATACAAAGGGAGGAATCTAATAGAGGAAATAACATTACAAATTGATAGACAGAAATAAAGTTATATTACAAAGATAACTTGTCGCAGCTCTAATAGACGGTTTTCATGACATGACTAGCAGCGACAAGGGAAAAGAAGAAATGGGCGGCCTAATCTACGCGCCCGCCCTCGACTCGCTTGATCTCGCTCACCTTGTCCACAATGGGTGCGACAAGGGCCTTGAGTGCGTCCAGATCGGCTTCAGGCGGCAAGGATCGGAGGACGTTGGTGAAGCTGAGGCCTGGGTTGCGGAAGGCCACCTTCATCAGCACCTTCTGGAGAACCCCAGCGCAGATTTTGCGTGACTCGTCGGCCAGCTGCTTCGGGATCCTCTCCCGGAGCCGCTGGAGTGTTGTCGCCATGCCCTTGAAGAATAGACTGAGCTTAGAGCTGGGTTGAAGGCTCTCGTCGGAAGGATACCCAAAGTCCTCCATCCCCAGCTGCGCCAGCTCCTCGTTGATGACGGCGGCGGTGTTCACCAGACCCTCGGTCCAGTGCTCCACTGTGTCTCTGAAGGAGTTCTGGGTGACTGCAATGCTCTCCAGCAGCACCACGTCAGCCTTGACCTTCTCCGCCAACGTCTTCTCCTGCTCCTTGGCGGCCTCCAGCGTCTGCGTCAGCGTGGCCAGCTTCAGCTCCAGGTCTGCCTTAGAATCCCTGGCGGCGCTGAGCTCCTTGCCGCTCTCAGCGAGAAGGCCTTGCAGCTCACCATGGGCGGCAGCATCCTTCTCGCGCTCGCGCTTGAGAGCGACAATCTCCTCGCCACTCTTCCCAATTTCGGCCTCCAGCCGCGCCACCTTCTCTTCTAGTTCCTTCTTGGCGGCCTCTGCAGTTGCCGCGGCATCCTTTGCCTCCTTGAGCGCCCCGCCAAGTGCTCGCTCGCGCTCGGCGAGCTCTTCTTCGTAGCTATCGAGGTGGGCCTTCCGCTGCACTAGCTCGCCTTCCCGCGTGGACT
This sequence comes from Triticum aestivum, assembly GCF_018294505.1. NCBI lineage: Eukaryota > Viridiplantae > Streptophyta > Magnoliopsida > Poales > Poaceae > Triticum > Triticum aestivum. The sequence continues at coordinate 384,210,851 of NC_057809.1, read as the reverse complement.
GCTTCTCGGCAGCAAGCCTTTGTTCTTCCTCCGCCTCGGCCTTCTCGAGAAGAAAGGCCGTGCGCTCCTCGTCTACTCGCTCCCGCTCCTGCGCCAGGGATCGAAGAGCCTCTTGATTTTGGCTCCGGAGCTCCTCCGCGCGCTTCTCCATGTCAACTCCCGCCTTCGCGACAAGCGCTTCCCGGGAAGCCAGCTTGGCTTGCCGGGTGCGGTAGAGTGACAGCAACTTCCGCAGCAGCTGCTCTTCCTCAGGCTCGCCGCTGCTGCTGCCGGGCGCGTCAACCAATGACAGCCCAGCAGAGGCGAGCACCTCCCCATCAAAAGTCTCCCCCTCGACTGGCGCCCTGGAGCTCGACGCCCAGGGTAGCTTGATGAAGATGTCGTCACCGGCCTGCAAGTAGGCGCCGGGATGGGGCTCCTCGGAGCCCGGCTCCGCAGAAGCGGCAGAGGGTTCGGCGGTCGGTGCAGCGCCCGGCGCTCCTGCGGCCTCAGGGTCGTCAGTGCGATCGCCCGACCCCTGCTGCGTCCCCGGCCCTGCGAAGGCGCCTCCTTGGCGGGGCCAGGGGCTCCGCCTGCGGCAAGCTCTCTGAAGGTTCAGCCTCCTCCTCGCCGGCCTCGCTCGACTCGGCTTCAAAACCGGCAGGCTCCTCCTCGCCCATGAACTTCGTGCATTCGGCAAGGTTTGCCGCCTCTGCAGCCTCTGCCTCCTCCACGGTAAACCCAAACACACCCGCAGCAGCTGCGGCCGCAGCCTCTTCTGCCCTGGTAGCGATAAGCTGCAACTCCTCGTCGGTGGTGTCACGAGTGAGGCTCTTCTGCTCGTCAGTGCGGACCGGCAACTCCTCCAAGGTGTCGAAGAATACCCGCACAATGTCGTCCGCAGGCTCTTGCCAAGTGGGGACGATGCCGTGTGAATCGCACAACGGCATCATGGCTCGGATCCGATCAAGTGAAGAGTTATTGCACAAAGGAACTACGCCCCTCGACAGTGTGAATGGGTGCTGGCGGTCGCGTTTGAATAATTCCAAGAGCATTGCGTCCAACTCCAAGACAGTGAAGTTATAGTTCAAGCCCGGCTGCAGCCTCATGATGTCCGCCGAATTCTTGAATTCCCAGGCGGGCCTCCTCCTCTCCTGCAGGGGGGCAATGCGGCGGCGGAGGAAATCTGCCCCGACAGCACCTACAGTGAGCCCGGCAAGCCTGAGGCGAAGAATCCTAGTGATGGCGATCTTCAGCCTCTCGGCTTCCGGGGCCACGTTGCTCTAGTCATTGCCGCGCACTATTGGAGTTTGGCGCACGGCGGTGAAGGGCTGCGGATCCTCCTCGATAATCCAACACCACTCTGCTCTCCACTCCTCCCACTTGCTGCGGAGCTCACCTTCCAAGTACGCATCCTTCTTGCCGACTCTTGAGATCCAAGCAATCCCTCTGGCAAGCGGCTCTCCTCTCTCTACCCGAGGCATGAAGTAGTGGCGGAAAAGGGCTACACTAGGGTGGACTCCGACAAAGTTTTCGCACAAGTGAGCAAAAACTGCCATGGTCAAGACAGCATTGGGGGTGAAGTCAAGGAGGCGGAAGCCATACGTGTTCATAATGTCACAAAAGAACTCCGAGAAGGGCGGGCAGAGCCCACAATAGAAGAATAGCGGGAAGAACGGGTACCCATTTGGAGCCGGTCTCGAAGCGGTAGCCGGGAGTACCCTCGTGCGCGGATGCGCACGCGTCTCCATCGCCCAAAAGAGGTAAAAGTACTCCCTCAGCTCCTGCACGCCGAGCTGGGGGGTGAAGATCGCCCGCTCCTTCCGCAGCACCGCGAGCCGCTGCGCCTCGGCCAACTTCATGCCCTTTCCCTTGTCGCCTTTCGGGGCCATGGCGGAGGTGGTGGAGAAGGTCGACGGCGTGGTGATGCTGGTGGCAATGGGGGGGGGAGCGCTGCTCTCTTGGCTTCAAGAATAAGAGGGGAGCGGCGAAGTTTGTGAAGAAGGAGTAGCAGCAAGCAGCCAGGGGGAACGAGCTGCCCCTGTTTCCTCTGCTTATAAAGAGGGACGGGGCGGACGTTTTGGCCTTCCGCTTAAACAGCCACCCACGATCTCTCCCACGATGCCGCAATCAACGCGTGCCATTATGGGAGAGTGCGGTGGATACGGAACAAGATTTGGCGTGGCCCAGCACACGTGTGCCCGTGCCCTGCCTTGGGCCTGGCCTAACAGCGCTCAGCACCGTGTCTGGCCCAGGCCCGGGGGCTCCTGTCGGTGTACTAGATTAGGGGTACCCTAGTACCCCGAACTTGTGCACGGGCAGTTGCAGCACCCTGCGGCAAAGGCTTGCCGGGTGATCGCCAAGATCCCCCAAGGTTCCCTTGGAGCCATCCAAGAACAAAGTATTTAAGCTAAGGAGACAAGACCCCGGCAAGAGGAGCTTGCCGGGAAGGCCAACCAAGACGCTCCAATGGGCTTGCCGTGACGCGCCACGCGCTCCGGCAAGGCGACAAGGCCCCGGCAAGAGGAGCTTGCCGGGAAGACAAACCAAGGTACCTCGAAGCCCGGTGAGTGACAAGCTTCCGGACCCGACAAGATAGCAACAGCGGCAAGGCGCTTGCCGCAGTAGGCGGCCACTCTGCGCCCATGCTCCAGCGCATCCACCAACATGTCGCTCTGAGGGCCTCTCCGTGCGTGCGTGGCGGGAGGCTGTGCAGCCAGCGGTGCGCAGTGGCACGCGGAACTGACAAGATCGCCATCATGGCGAACGGTGGCGCCCCTAACGGTCCTTTTCTGCACTGTTCGGGCGACTCAGACGGGCATTTAATGCCCTTGTCCCCTGCCGTCAGGGTTAGGTAGGGAGCACTGTACAAGCAACTATATCAACTACCTCACTTTTTACGTTTTTACCCTTCTCTGCGTTGCCACCTGTCGGTGACCCCTTTAGCGTATAAAAGGAGGCCCATGCGCAACGTATAGGGGGTTCGGCTCATAGGTTCGAAGCCTCAGACAGTTTGCTTCCATTGATCTCTCGCTTTGGAGAGCAAGAACACCAGATAATACAACCAGACAAGCAGCAGTAGGAGTGTTATCTCTCCGGAGAGCTCCGAAGCTGGGTAAACTGCTCGTGTGCCTCGCCTCGATCTGCTCTTCGTGCGATCTCCGCCCCCCGCCGAACCGAAAGGGGCCCGGTCTGCCAGCCCCATAGGTGTTCGAGGATCAGTTTCCCCGACATATGGTGTGGAGGTTAGCTGGGCGTGGGCGCTTTAAGTAGCGCATTTCGGTGAGGCCAAGCGTCCGGGTGCGTCATTAAGTCGCCGGAGTTGGTTCCGCGGGCACCGAGCCTCTTAATGCCGACATACGAACGGACGGCATGAACGCGGGCAGCTGGCGCCAGCTGGGAACGCACCGCGCGACGGCGCGAGGGACGAGGGTTTTGGTGTGCCAGTGTAGTCAGCTGTGGTCATGGCAACATTGGAGATGCCCTTTGCTCACATGCGATCCCCGGATTTCATTGAAAAAGCAAGACGACCCGGCATGGTCTCAGGTCCAGAGGATGCAGTTGGCCGCGCTACACCACTCCGCGGATGTGTCACGGCACCCCGTGCATCCTTGACGAGCCGGGTGTTGGGGTGTGTTCGGATTGTGGCCAAAGTGCACCTTGCCAAAATTTTGGTCTGGATGGTTGCCATTTTTTTGGCATGCCAATGAACTCTAGCCAACTCTAGTTCATTTTTCTTGCCAATGTCGGCCAAATCATGGGCAACCAATACCTCAACCAAAATTTTGGTCATGACCCAAAGATTGGTCTTTGTTTGGATGGTTGCCATTTCTTTGGCATGCCAATGAACTCTAGCCAACTCAAGTTCATTTTCCTTCCCAATGTCAGCCAAATCATGGGCAGCCAATACCTCAACCAAAATTTTGGCTACCCAATGCTTTGATGGGGCAACCTTGGGCACAAACCGAACATACCGTTGGTCATGCCACAGCACTAACGCTACCCTCAGCAAACTGAAACCGACCGTGTCTAGCGACGATATGAGCGTGTCGCTCACCGCGGTCGCCGTGTCCAGAGGCGGTGCTGGAGCTGCACCCCGTTGTTGGCCCCAACGACCCACATGAACGGTTGTCCGTGGCGAGGAGGTCGTGGGCCAGCTCCTCCATTGGACTAGTCTATGCTACGTCGTCCCAACGGGTGTGCCCCACATGTCTGTTTCCCTGTTTTCCCGGCCATATTCGAGTGTCAGTGCTCCGCGTTGCGCATTAGGCCTTTCACTATGTAGGCTAAGCGAGACAACTTATTGTTTATTTGAGCCATTCAAGTATAATCATGTGGCGTTTGCTTATTTCTCATTCCTCTCCAACCCTCTTCTCCATCGATCATGTCGCCCTCCAGTCGAGTCCATCCTCCCGCATGCCTCATTTGAACATTCCGTCGAGTATCATTCGCATGTACCCACCCTAGTCCTCTTTCAATAGATCTCTGGACCCCGAGATGAAATCGAGAGGGAACGAGTGGGGGCACGTGATACCTTAGGCAGATTCAAAATTTTGAACCGGTGATCATAGCATCCGCAAATCATATATAAAGGGTATTCAATGTTCGTTTCGTTTTTGAACGTACAATATACTCCCTCCTATCCTTTCTAGTTTACATATAAGTTTTATGTGTAGTCAAAGTATATCTACTTTGATAAAAAAAAGGTATCAACATTCAACAACGCCCAATCAATATTGTTAGATTCGTACGTACTCCTAGATTTGTACTCGAGATGGTTTCCAATTTGACAATTGACAAGATTAATAGTACATGAGATGTATAATGTGAAAATTATATCATTGGAAACTCCTTTCACATACGAATTTGACCGTATGCTTTGTGTAAGTTGCATGTCATATATTATTACTCTAACATTTGGTCAAAGTTAGCCTCGAAAAAACGCATTAGACCATGTATGCTTTGTGTAAGTTGCATTTCATATATTATTACTCTAACATTTGTGTAAGTTGCATGTCATATATTATTACTCTAACTTTGGTCAAAGTAGTATAGTGGAAGTGGATCCTCTGACGTAGGTATCCCTACCTTACCCTCCCTTTCGGTCACTTACTGGCAGGCCCGATGCTTGCTAGGCCCCGCATGTCGGTTACTCAATGGGTTCGGCCATGTCAGGGGATCCTCATCCGTAGTATACTCCCTCTGTTTTTATTTACTCCGCATAAAACGGAGGGAGTGGTGGTATAATAAATGACGCGGGCGGGGGAGGCGGAGGGACGTCGGTTTGCTCTCAACTGCGGTCCCACAAGCGAGCGAAAACGCAAGACGAAGCGCGTTCCATTCGGTGAGCGACGTGGAGGGTCCAGCATGCAACGCGAACGCGACAAGAGCGATGTACAGTCAAAACTGATTAACCGGTCGTCAATGGAACCACTATTCACACTAGAACCTTCGCTGCTCGGCCTACGCTAGCCACTGCCCTAAAACCACACCAAATCTCTAGCCCATTCCCCACCTTTCGTTCCCCAAGCCCGTAGCAAGCGTCCCCTAGTTCGCCGGAAAGCCATGGTGCGCCGCAAGATCACTTACTACAAGATGCTGACGCCAGAGCGCCGCGCAGAAATCGCGGCGGCGGTCGATGCCACAGACCTCCGTTCCCAAGCTCGCTTTGCGGTGGGCCAATCCCCGAGTTCTCTGGAGCCAAGCTACAAGGAGGAGGAAGCAGATCCAATGTTCATGGTGGTGGTCGCGGCGCAGAAGGCCCCCGATGGGTATGAGACGATGGACGTCGACTTCGTGCCGGCGTCCGAGTCCCCCATGGTACAGGCGGACCAGCGGTTCAACATGGCGATACTAAAGGAGGACCGGTAGGCAGAGGCTCAACTCGACAAGGCGTGCGCGCATACCGCTGCCATTGAGGCTCTTCTACAGGCGGAACCAGATGTCGTGGATGTGAACCGGGCGGCAGAGGCTCAACTTGAGGCGGAGCGCGCGGACGCCGCTGCCATCGAGGCCCTCCTGCAGGCGGAACCGAACGTCCTGGACTTGAACCGGGCGGCAGAGGCTCGACTCGACGCAGAGCGCGCGGATGCCGCTCTCATCGACGCCCTCCTGCAGGCAGAACTGGACATCCTGGACTTGAATCGGGCGGCGGAGGCTCGACTCGACACGGAGCGCGCGGATGCCGCTGCCATCGAGGCCCTCCTGCAGGCGGAACCGGACGTCCTTGACTTGAATCGGGTTGTGCTCTCGTCCGTGCAGAATGCCCGCATGCTCTGCTTGAACGAGTAGCTGGAGGCCGAGGACAACCACGGTGCGGAGACACACGTCGGCAGCGACGGCTGGTTCACGCCGGCAGCCAAAGACGACGAGGTCGTCTCTTTCCGCGAGTAGTGATAGTTTTCTTTATGTTGTTGTTTTTATGGATCTTTTGCTGTATAAAAACATATATTTGTTATGAAAATCGCCTGAATTGGGTCAGTCTACCATTTCAGGCGGTTGGATGAATATCCTACGTCTCCTAACCCTTCTTTCCTTCTTCCTCACCTCTTCTTCTTCCCCAACATGCGGTTGGATAAACATACTCTATGAACGAAAATTATGTGTCAGCGCTAGGATGGCTGAGTTTGGCGTGTTCACATGCGACAACACGTGTCAGTGAGGGTGCGTTCCCTTGGTTGGGTTTGCGGCATGCAGGAGCGACTGTGTGAGGGTGCAGTGCGACCGCGGCGTGCTGGAGCGACCGTGTGAGGGTGCGGTGAGACCGCGATAGACGTGCGCAAGTGTACCTCCTTCTCATTTTGAAAACTTTAGGCAAGCTTGGCAAAAATGTGTGGCGAAGTTTGGCAATGCAAGGCCTAGACCCAAACAGGATAAGTACGTACGTACTAGGAGTACTGCTGTTAAAAAAGAAAGGCCGGGTTTTCCTTCGTGGGATTTAATTGATACAAATCCTCGTTTCACGTGTCAATTAATGCGTATTTTTTCTCCAAAGACCAAGGAGCTAACCATATCACTCCTCATCGCTTGATTAATGCAGCGCCATGCAAACCAACCTTCTCACTTCTGCATGCATGCAGGGGATATTAATGTCCTTGGTTGCTAACCCCTTCCATTTTGCCTTGATTAGTGTTAGTGGCCCTTTGCCAATTGTAATTTTGATATACTAGCCTTGTGTACAAAAAATGGAGGTAGTAACTATATTTGACTTCCTTCCCAATTGCGGTGACGTCGACGATATTTTTTTTGGTGGTTTTGCGAAGTGCGTTTGACGGAGAACACCATTGAGGGAGACCACGGTAAGTCATTCGCAAGTGCCGCCTGCAACTGAGACAACCGCCTTATTTGCATCCAGGAAGTCCTTTACTAGTACTACTAGGAGTAAATAATGCGGTGAGATGGCTTCTCGAAGAAGACGATGTAGAAGCGGAGTCAGCGAAGAGTGAAATGATGGTTTCTTCGTCCGTGCTTTTGTGATTTGATGCCTCACTGCTTTGTGATTTGTGATAGAAGGGACAGGGGAGTAGACTCTATGCTCTATACTATACTACATGCGTCCAAGCATGGGAGAAAGAGGAGAGACGTTGCATTTTTCTATTCCTTCAATCAATCGATCAGGGAGCTTTGGTTCCATCTTTTTGGCTTTGGCAACACCATCCACAATGGTTCCCACGATGCCAAAAGCTATTTTCACATTTGGCTACACATTGTGGATGCCCTTAACCGTACCACTTGGTTTTGCTCCTGTGTGCTATCTATACAAATCTCAATTATATTGATCTAAAAAATTATAGGATCGAGATTAGTAAAAAGGAGGTGATTTCACCGCGCGGATGGCGGGTGAGGGAGTCCTGGATTAGGGGGTGTCGGATGGCCGGACTATACCTTCAGCCGGACTCCTGGACTATGAAGATACAAGATTGAAGACTCTGTCCCGTGTCCGGGAGGGACTTTCCTTGGCGTGGAAGGAAAGCTTGGTGATACGGATATGCAGATCTCCTACCATTGTAACTGACTCTATGTAACCCTAGCCCTACCCGGTGTCTATATAAACCGGAGGGTTTTAGTCCGTAGACAACATACACATCAACAATCATACCATAGGCTAGCTTCTAGGGTTTAGCCTTCTCAATCTCGCGGTAGATCTACTCTTGTACTACCCATATCATCAATATTAATCAAGCAGGACGTAGGGTTTTACCTCCATCGAGAGGCCCCGAACCTGGGTAAAACTTCGTGTCCCTTGTCTCCTGTTACCATCCGGCCTAGACGCACAGACATTGGTGCTTTCATTGAGAGTTCCTCTGTGTCGTTGCCGTCAGGCTCGATGGCTCCTATGATCATCAATAGCGATGTAGTCCAGGGTGAGACCTTCCTCCCCGGACAGATCTTCAGCTTCGGCGGCCTCGCACTGCAGGCCAATTCGCTTGGCCATCTGGAGCAGATCGAAAGCTACGCCCCTGGCCATCAGGTCAGATTGGGAAGTTTAAACTACACGGCTAACATCTGCGGGGACTTGATCTTCGACGGATTTGAGCCACTGTCGAGCACGCCGCACTGTCACGACGAGCATGATCTAGCTCTGCCGCCGAATGGTGCCCTGGAGGCCACACCCGCATCGGCTCTGACCCTTAATTCGGAGCCAACTGCGCCGATCGAGGATAGGCGGTTGGACACCACCCTGGGGGCTGCGACCCCAACGGCGATTGAGCCGAACACCAGCCCCATACTCTCCGAGACTCGTGACTCCAAGGAGCCAGACTCCTCTCCGAACTCCGAACCCTCCACGCCCCTGCCAATCAAATCCGATTGGGTGCCGATTATGGAGTTCACTGCCGCGGACATCTTTCAGCACTCGCCTTTGGGCGATATCCTCAAGTCATTGAAGTCTCTCTCTTTATCAGGGGAGCCCTGGCCGGACTATGGTCAGCAAGATTGGGATGCGGACGATGAAGAAATTCAAAGCTCACCCACCACCCACTTTGTAGCCACTGTCGACAATTTAACCGACATGCTGGACTTCGACTCCGGAGACATCGACGGTATGGATGCCGATGAAGGAGACGATGAAGAACCAGTGCCTATTGGGCCCTGGAACGCCACCTCATCATATGACGTATACATGGTGGACGCACCAAAAGATGACGACGAGGAGTGGAAGGACGCACCGAAGGCTTGTTCCCTCGAAAAGCAGTCAAAGCAGCGACGCAAGCACCGCCCCAAATCACACAGACCCAGCGCTGGAGCAGGGTGAACCACTGTCGGACAACGGCAATCCGGATAATCAAACCGAACAAACAAATCCTATCAAGGATAATGGTCCGGACGACATAACGCCGGACAGACACCCGGAGCAATAGACTGCCCGTAAAAGGCTTGTTGCCACCGGGAGGAGCCTGAAAAAGCAGAAGCAAAGGCTCAAGGTCGCGCAAGACACACTGCAATTCAGATGGAGTAAAATACTCAGCACTGCAGCAAGGTACGGTGACAATCTCCCCTTCAAGAGCTACCTGAAACGGAAGCTGCTACCCGAATTCGATGAGGAGGCCTCAAAACCCCCACAACCAAATATTGAAGCAGCCACCTGGTCGGATAGACGACCCCTCTACCAATACAGAGCGGCATACAACGCCGCTCACCATACAACACGCAACCAATGCGAGGGCTCACACCCAAAGGACGGTGTAACAAGATCCATCTATGGACCATGCAAGCGCGCCCCAGCATACAATGCAATACAACAAACATCTGAACAATGCAGTACACCCAACTACAGGGGTGCCGCACACCCCCTATGTTTCACCGATGAGGTGCTGTACCATGAATTTCCAGAAGGATTCAAGCCCGTAAACATAGAGGCATACGACGGAACAACAGACCCTGGGGTCTGGATTGAGGACTACATCCTTCATATCCATATGGCTCGAGGAGATGATCTCCACGCCATCAAATACCTACCCCTCAAGCTCAAAGGGCCAACTCGTCACTGGCTCAAAGGACTCCCCGAAAGCTCCATCGGAAGTTGGGAAGAGCTCGAAGACGCCTTTCGGGCAAATTTTCAAGGGACTTATGTCCGACCTCCGAATGCGGACAATTTGAGTCATATAACTGAACAACCCAGAGAGTCAGCCCGAAAGCTTTGGAACAGGTTTCTTACTAAAAAGAACCAGATTGTCGACTGTCCGGACGCCGAAGCCTTAGCAGCTTTCAAGCATAGCGTCCGTGACGAATGGCTCGCCAGACACCTCGGCCAAAATAAGCCGAGAATGATGGCCGCATTAACAAACCTCATGACCCGCTTTTGCGCGGGGGAGGACAGCTGGCTAGCCAGATGCAGCACCAGCGACCCCAGTACATCTGAAGTTAGAGATGGAAACGGGAAATCACGGTGAAACAACAATAACAAACGCCAGAATAAAGAAGACAACACGAAGGGCACGACAGTAAATGCTGGATTCAAAAGCTCTCGGCCAGGTCAAAAGCCGCCTAAAGGCACCAGTGATGAACTGTCTAGCGTCAACAAAATTCTGGACCAAGTATGTCAGATCCATAGTACCCCTGGTAAACCTGCTAATCATACCCACAGAGAATGTTGGGTCTTCAAGCAGTCTGGCAAGCTCAACGCCGTACATAAGGGGGAGGATACACCAAGTGAAGACGAGGACGAGCCTCCCAAGCAAGACACGGCGAAACAAAAGAAATTTCCACCAGAAGTCAAGATAGTAAATGTGTTACACATAATCAAGGGAAAAAACAATACGGCACTCCCAGGAAAGTATACCCAAGTGCCTATCAGTATGAAGTCCTGCCACTGGTCATCTCAACCGATCACTTTCGATCATCGCGATTACTCAGCAAGTATCCGACACACAGGATGGGCTGCCCTGGTATTAGACCCAGTAATTGGCGGATATCACTTCACAAGGGTCTTGATGGACGGCGGTAGTAGCCTAAACCTAATATATCAGGATACAATCCGCAGGATGGGGTTAGACCCAACACAAATTCGCCATAGCAATACTACCTTTAAAGGAGTAACGCCAGGCCCAGGGGCTCGTTGTACGGGCTCCCTCTTACTACAAGTTATATTCAGCTCCCCCGATAACTTCCGTCGCGAGCATTTAACTTTCCACATCGCTCCGTTTCAAAGTGGCTATCAAGCACTGCTCGGACGTGAAGCTTTCGCTCGCCTTAATGCAATACCGCACTACGCCTCCCTCACACTCAAGATGCCCGGTCCACGTGGCGTCATTACAGTGCACGGAAATATCTAGCGATCTCTGTGCGCCGAAGAGAGTGAGGCTGCCTTGGCCGCCGCACACTAAAGGCGCCCGGACAAACGAAAGCATCCAATAGGTCGTCAAGACCTCAGATACAACTAATCAAGTCCGGCGCCGCTATTTATAAGGAAATAAGTGGTCACACCCCTATTTGTCAATACAAGGGGCTCAGCGTGCGCAGACAAGTGGCAATTTCTTATCATCTTGAATTACACATGGTTTCTTTAAAAACTATCTTTTTGCACGACAACTTTTTCACTTAACTTCCTCTCTTTTACAGACGATCATCATGCTACACCCATCCAGGATACGGCACAACGGAGACACAGGCGCAGACGTGCAGCAAGGAACCGCCCCAAGGATTCTTTTTAGATTAAGACCCTGCGTAAACCGTTTTTACTGTCTCTTGTTGATACATATCCACCGTTGAGAAGGATGCTGACGTCTTGGCATGTGGCCACGCCAGAACAATGCACGTACCTGGACACAAGGGGCTTCTTACGAAGGCCATTATTTAGGCCCGGTTTATACCATAAAGACCGAATACCTTAGGGAGTGTTCGGTGTCGCGAGTTTGGACCTATATGCATCAGCTCCGAATCATTGTCTTTGGTCAAATGTTGGGTTTGCCCGGCTCCTGTGTTTTGGTGCCTTACGTTCCGCTTTACCTGCTAAGGTAGCACCAGGAGAACTACTACGATTGTGCCCTGGTTCATCCGGACGAGCACCTCAGTAGAGAAAGCCGAAAACTGACTGTCATGATATAGAGTGAGACTGGTCAACCACTCGATGACCTGTGGGAATGTCAGAATTCCTCCGCCTTAACGAAGGGCCGTTTTCTGGCCAGGCATGTATGCACCCCGGAACCGGGAGAGTGCGGAGCCACCAGGGGCTATCTAGTAGCCCCACTGTCAAACTCCTATGGCTATGTGAAAGTGCTAAAGCATTATAGTCCGGTTGCCTCGCTCGCTCCCCTATCACCTCCTTAATAGGACCAAGACGTTGGGTTAAGTGTGAACGCGTGTTTTTGCGAGCACCTCCGCATTATATGTGTGGGGGGCTGAAGCCAATGACTGCAATCTTTCAGGTTATACACATGTATACATAAACGGCCGCCCAGGAGGCATCATATTACTTTCAGGCAAAAGTATAAAAATAGCCTTATAAAAGCATTTCGCTTACAATGAGATTACATATCACTCAAACATAATATTTTTTGAGCACTGGGTCTCTATCAAATGGGCACCCTCAAGAACTTCTTCAAAATAGTGCTCAGCAGCCTTTCGACCTATAGCCGAATCCCGCGCTGCAACATTGGTAGCATCCATCTCCGCCCAGTATGCCTTAACACGGGCAAAGGCCATCCGTGCGTCCTCTATGCACGCCGACCTCTTCATCGCATTAATGTGCAGCACCACGTCAAAGAACTGCTGCACCAAGCTGAAATAGTTGTTCGGTTTTGACCTTCCCGGCCACAGCTGATCCACAACAGACCTCATAGAGAGTCCGGACAACCTGTTTAGTTCGGCCCATTCGGCTAATTGGTCAGTCAATGAAAGTGGACGCTCGGGAGAATGGAATTGTCTCTAGAACAGCTGGTCTACTCCATGGTCTGTCTGACCCTGGAAGTACTTGGCCGCATTGGTAGCGCTCGCCGCCAAATCCGTATACACATCCTCCGAACTCCACACCGATCCAGAGGGGCATACCGTGGATCTCCGAATTTCCTCCGCAACATAAAGGATTTCCCAGCTACAATATCCCCGGCTTCCCGCAGCTCCTCCTTATTTGCCCTCATAGCAGAGCGGAGATCCTTTTTCGTCGTAGCAGCCTTCTCAAGGTCTGATGCCTTCGCTTGGTTTTCCTTTTCGAGAAACTGGCAATGGTCGGCGGAGGCTTTTAATTCCACAACCATCTTGGCCATCTTGTCTCGGGTCTCGCCATGCGCGGCCTGCTCGGCTTGCAACTCTTCGGCCGCCTTCACAGCAGCCACATTACCTAACCTCGCTTGTTCCTTGGCTCGGGAAAGTTCTACCTGCAAGGCTTCAACAGTGGCAACTCCATCTGCAGTCACAACATATTTAAGATACTCGCATCATGCTCCTCTTCCTTTGTGGCGTTTACCAGATATTGACACTTACCCTGTGCCTCGTCAAGCCTTTTGTTAACAAGCTCGATGTCGGCGTCTGCCGCATCCAACTGTCGTTCTAAATGGGCAAACTCGCTAGTCCAGCTAGCCACCAGAGCTTCCATCACCTGCACATAGAGGCAGTATGGTTATTACCTGGTAATATGATCCTCTGTTCGTCGTCGTTTTTGATGACAACCAGAGTCTCAGGGGCTACTATCTACACAGGGCACACCTAGCATGTGTAGGACTATCATACATTCTTTTACGTACCTCAAAGCCTGTCAGTAGACTCATAAAAGGTTCACGCAATCCGCTTTTGGCGGACGATATTCTCTCCATCACCGTATTCATCAGCACACGGTGTTCATCTGAGATGGCCGCTCGCCCCACCAACTCCCTCAGAACTTCCGATCGCACACTAGACGGTGCCGGACTCTTTTGTCTGCTCTCTTCGGGAGCCGGACATTGGGAGCTTCGGGGGTCAACGGGATTATCTTCTGGCCTCACCGGACTCGGAGAGGTCCTCCGCGACGACACTTCAGGGTCGCCCACTTCCGGAGCGGAGGGGTCCGGAGGAGGCGTTTCACTCTCCATCATCTCTGGAAGAAGATCCCCCGAAGATGAGCTCATTTCAGAGGGGCTAAGGCCCAAACTGCAAAAATATATGCGGTGGTTATCTTCTCAGAAGAAAAAGATGGCATATCTGTACTATCAAAGGTATTTCGGGTCACTTACGACTCGTGGGAGGATTGATCCCCCCGCGGACTTTGTGCGGCAACAACGCCCCCCAAGGTGGTACCCTCTGTGGGAGACTTCTTCTCCCGTTTGGAAGCTTTGGCTTCCGAATCCCCGGGCGCAGTCCTTTTTCTCTTCTGGTCGCCTTCCCTCATGGAGACGCTCGCTCCCTCGGCTAGAATGGGCAGTGTTGGGGGCCCGCGTCCGCCCGCATTATCCTCCACAGTATCTTCCTTCAAGGGCTCTAGGCAAGGTGCGGTCTGGAGCATCTTTTCCAATACCGGATTTTCCAAACCCTCAGGGAGGGGGGCCGAACACCGAATCAACTTCGCCTTTGTTAGCCAGTCCAGGTCAAAAAGCAAACTCTCAGAGATAAGTTCGTAACAAAGTAGGGAAAGTATGTTCGGCCGGAAGATGCCTTTGAAGGAAATATGCCCTAGAGGCAATAATAAAGTTATTATTTATTTCCTTATATCATGATAAATGTTTATTACTCATGCTAGAATTGTATTAACCGGAAACATAATACATGTGTGAATACATAGACAAAAGGAGTGTCCCTAGTATGCCTCTACTTGACTAGCTCGTTAATCAAAGATGGTTATGTTTCCTAACCATAAACAAGGAGTTGTTATTTGATTAACGGGATCACATCATTAAGTGAATGATCTGATTGACATGATCCATTCCATTAGCTTAGCACCTGATCGTTTAGTATGTTGCTATTGCTTTCTTCATGACTTATACATGTTCCTATAACTATGAGATTATGCAACTCCCATTTACCGGAGGAACACTTTGGGTGCTACCAAACGTCACAACATAACTGGGTGATTATAAAGGAGTACTACAGGTGTCTCCAAAGGTACATGTTGGGTTGGCGTATTTCGAGATTAGGTTTTGTCACTCCGATTGTCGGAGAGGTATCTCTGGGCCCTCTCGGTAATGCACATCACATAAGCCTTGCAAGCATTACAACTAATAAGTTAGTTGTGAGATGATGTATTACGGAACGAGTAAAGAGACTTGCCGGTAACGAGATTGAACTAGGTATTGAGATACCGACGATCGAATCTCGGGCAAGTAACATACCGATGACAAAGGGAACAACATATGTTGTTATGCGGTCTGACCGATAAAGATCTTCGTAGAATATGTAGGAGCCAATATGGGCATCCAGGTCCCGCTATTGGTTATTGACTGCAGACGTGTCTTGGTCATGTCTACATTGTTCTCGAACCCGTAGGGTCCGCACGCTTAAGGTTTCGATGACAGTTATATTATGAGTTTATGAGTTTTGATGTACCGAAGGAGTTCGGAGTCCCAGATGAGATCGGGGACATGACGAGGAGTCTCGAAATGGTCGATACGTAAAGATCGATATATTGGACGACTATATTCGGACATCGAAAAGGTTCCGAGTGATTCGGGTATATTTTGGAGTACCGGGTAGTTACGGGAGAAGCAATGGGCCATGATGGGCTTTAGTGGGAAGAGGAGAAAGGGCCAAGGGGCTGCTGCGCCCCCCCCCTCTAGTCCGAATTGGACTATGGAAAAGGGGGCGGGCCACCTCTCCTTCTCCTCCACTTCCTTCTCCCTTCCTCCCCTCTTGGTGGACTCCTACTAGGACTTGGAGTCCTAGTAGGACTCCACATCCTGGCCGCACCTAGCCTTGGCCGGCCTCCTCCTCCTCCATCCTTTATATACTGAGGCAAGGGGCACCCCATGAACACAAGTTGATCCACGTGATCTATTCCTTAGCCGTGTGCGGCGCCCCCAGCCACCATAGTCCTCAATAATATTGCAGCGGTGCTTAGGCGAAGCCCTGCAGCAGTAGTACGTCAAGATCGTCACCACACCGTCGTGCTGACGGAACTCTTCCCCGACACTTTGCTGGATTGGAGTCCGGGGATCGTCATCGAGCTGAACGTGTGCTAGAACTCGGAGGTGACATAGTTTCGGTGCTTGATCGGTCGGATCGTGGAGACGTACGACTACGTCAACCAAACGCTTCCATTGTCGATCTACTAGGTATGTAGATCATACTCCCCCTCTCGTTGCTATGCATCACCATAATCTTGCGTGTGCGTAGGAAATTTTTGAAATTACTATGTTCCCCAATAGTGGCATCCGAGCCTAGGTTTTATATGTTGATGTTATATGCATGAGTAGAACACAAGTGAGTTGTGGGCGATATAAGTCATACTGCTTACCAGCATGTCATACTTTGGTTCGGCGGTATTGTTGGATGAAGCGGCCCGGACCGACATTACGCGTACGCTTACGCGAGACCGGTTCTCCCGACGTGCTTTGCACAAAGGTGGCTAGCGGGTGACAGTTTCTCCAACTTTAGTTGAACCGAGTGTGGCTACGCCCGGTCCTTGCGAAGGTTAAAACAGCACCAACTTGACAAACTATCGTTGTGGTTTTAATGCGTAGGTAAGATTGGTTCTTGCTTAAGCCCGTAGCAGCCACGTAAAACTTGCAACAACAAAGTAGAGGACGTCTAACTTGTTTTTGCAGGGCATGTTATGATGTGATATGGTCAAAATGTGATGAGATATAAGTTGTTGTATGAGATGATCATGTTTTGTTAAAGTTATCGGCAACTGGCAAAAGCCTTATGGTTGTCTCTTTATTGCATAAGATGCAAGCGCCAAATAATTGCTTTACTTTATCGCTATGCGATAGCAGTAGTTGCAAGAGCAATAGTTGGCGAGACGACTGTGTGACGACACATTGATATAGATCAAGATGATGAAGATCATGCTGTCATGCCGGTGACAATAGAGATCATGACAGTACTTTGGAGATGGAGATCAAAGGCGCAAGATGATGATGGCCATATCATGTCACATATTTTGATTGCATATGATGTTTATCTTTTATACATCTTATTTTGCTTAGTTTGACTGTAGCATTTTAAGATGATCTCTCACTAATTATCAAGAAGTGTTCTACCTGAGTATGCACCGTTGCGAAAGTTCTTCGTGCTGAGACACCATGTGATGATCGGGTGTGATAGGCTCTACGTTCAAATACAACGGGTGCAAAACAGTTGCACACGCGGAATACCCAGGTTATACTTGACGAGCCAAGCATATACAGATATGGCCTCGGACCACGGAGACCGAAAGGTCGAGCGTGAATCATATCATAGATATGATCAACATAGTGATGTTCACCAATGAAACTACTCCATCTCACATGATGATCGGACATGGTTTAGTTGATTTGGATCACGTGATCACTTAGAGGATTAGAGGGATGTCTATCTAAGTGGGAGTTCTTAAGTAATATGATTAAATTGAACTTAAATTTATCATGAACTTAGTCCTAGTAGTATTTTGCAAATCATGTTGTAGATCAATAGCTCGCGTTGTTGCTTCCCTATGTTTATTTTGATATGTTCCTAGAGAAAATTGTGTTGAAAGATGTTAGTGGCAAAGATGCGGATTGGATCCGTGATCTGAGGTTTATCCTCATTGCTGCACAGAAGAATTATGTCCTTGATGCACCGCTAGGTGACAGACCTATTGCAGGAGCAGATGCAGACGTTATGAACGTTTGGCTAGCTCAATATGATGACTACTTGATAGTTTAGTGCACCATGCTTAATGGCTTAGAATCGGGACTTCAAAGACATTTTGAACGTCATGGAGCATATGAGATGTTCCAGGAGTTGAAGTTAATATTTCAAGCAAATACCCGAGTTGAGAGATATGAAAGTCTCCAACAAGTTACATAGCTAAAAGATGGAGGAGAATCGCTCAACTAGTGAGCATGTGCCGAGATTGTCTGAGTACAACAATCGCTTGAATCAAGTGGGAGTTAATCTTCCAGATAAGATAGTGATTGACAGAATTCTCTAGTCACCATCACCAAGTTAGTAGAACTTTGTGATGAACTATGATATGCAAGGTATAACGGAAACGATTCCCAAGCTCTTTGTAATGTGGAAATTGACGAAGGTAGAAATCGAGAAAAACATCAAGTGTTGATGGTAGACAAGACCACTAGTTTCAAGAAAAGGGTAGAGGGAAGAAAGGGGAACTTCAAGAAGAACAGCAAGCAAGTTGCTGCTCAAGTGAAGAAACCCAAGTCTGGTCCTAAGCCTGAGACTAAGTGTTTCTACTGCAAAGGGACTGGTCACTGGAAGCGGAACTACCCCAAGTGATTGGCAGATAAGAAGGATGGCAAAGTGAACATAAGTATATTTGATATACATGTTATTGATGTGTACTTTACTAGTGTTTATAGCAACCCCTCAGTATTTGATACTAGTTCAGTTGCTAAGATTAGTAACTCGAAACGGGAGTTGCAGAATAAACAGAGACTAGTTAAGGGTAAAGTGACGATGTGTGTTGGAAGTGGTTCCAAGATTGATATAATCATCATCGCACACTCCCTATACTTTCAGGATTAGTGTTGAACCTGAATAAGTGTTATTTGGTGTTTGCGTTAAGCATGAATATGATTTGATCATGTTTACTGTAATACGGTTATTCATTTAAGTAAGAGAATAAATTGTTGTTTTGTTTACATGAATAAAACCTTATATGGTTACACACTCAATGAAAATAGTTCGTTGGATCTCGATCGTAGTGATACACATAATCATAATATTGAAACCAAAAGATGCAAAGTTAATAATGATAGTGCAACTTATTTGTAGCACTGCGGTTTAGGTCATATTGGTGTAAAGCGCATGAAGAAACTCCATGCTGATGGGATTTTGGAGTCACTTCATTATGAATCACTTGATGCTTGCGAACCATGCCTCATGGGCAAGATGACTAAAACTCCATTCTCCGGAGCGAGCAACTGACTTATTGGAAATAATACATACTGATGTATGTGGTCCGATGAGTGTTAAGGCTCACGGCAAGTATCGTTATTTTCTGAACTTCACAGATGATTTGAGCAGATATGGGTATATCTACTTGATGAAACATAAGTCTAAAACATTTGAAAATTTCAAAGAATTTCAGAGTGAAGTGGAGAATCATCGTAACAAGAAAATAAAAGTTTCTACGATATGATCGCAGAGGTAAAATATTTGAGTTACGAGTTTGGCCTTCAGTTAAAACAATGTGAAATAGTTTCACTACTCACGCCACCTGGAACACCACAGTATAATGGTGTGTCCGAACATCGTAACCGTACTTTATTAGATATGGTGCAATCTATGATGTCTCTTGCCGATTTACCACTATCGTTTTGGGGTTATGCATTAGAGACAGCTGCATTCACGTTAAATAGGGCACCATCAAAATCCGTTGAGACGGCGCCTTATGAACTGTGGTTTGGCAAGAAACCAAAGTTGTCGTTTCAGAAAGTTTGGGGCTGCGATGCTTATGTGAAAAAGCTTCAACCTGATAAGCTCGAACCCAAATCGGAGAAATGTGTCTTCATAGGATATCCAAAAAGAAACTATTGGATACACCTTCTATCACAAGACAGAAGGCAAGACTTTTGTTGCTAAATTCAGAAACTTTCTAGAGAAGGAGCTTCTCTCGAAAGAAGTGAGTGGGAGGAAAGTAGAACTTGATGAGGTAACTGTACCTCCTCCCTTATTGGAAAGTAGTACATCACAGAAACCGGTTTCTGTGACACCTACACCAATTAGTGAGGAAGCTAATGATGATGATCATGAAACTTCAGATCAAGTTACTACCGAATCTCGTAGGTAAACCAGAGTGAGATCCGCACCAGAGTGGTACGGTAATCCTGTTCTGGAAGTCATGTTACTAGACCATGATGAACTTGCGACTATGAGGAAGCGATGATGAGCCCAGATTCCGCGAAATGGTTTGAGGCCATGAAATCTGAGATATGATCCATATATGAGAACAAAGTTTGGACTTTGGTTGACTTGCCCGATGATCGACAAGCAATTGAGAATAAATGGATCTTCAAGAGGAAGACGTATGCTGATAGTAGTGTTACTATCTAGAAAGCTAGAATTGTCGCAAAAAGGTTTTCGACAAGTTCAAAGTGTTGACTACAATGAGAGCTTCTCACTCGTATCTATGCTTGAGTTTGTCCGAATCATGTTAGTAATTGCCGCATTTTATGAAATCTGGCAAATGGATAAACAAAACTGCATTCCTTAATGGATTTATTAAAGAAGAGTTGTATATGATGCAACCAAAAGGTTTTGTCAGTCCGAAAGGTGCTAACAAAATGTGCAAGCTCCAGCGATCCATCTGTGGACTGGTGCAAGCATCTCGGAGTTGGAATATACGCTTTGATGAGTTGATCAAAGCATATAGTTTTATACAGACTTACGGTGAAGCCTGTATTTGCAAGAAAGTGAGTGGGAGCACTACATCATTTCTGATAAGTATATGTGAATGACATATTGTTGATCGGAAATAATGTAGAATTATTCTGTAAAGCATAAAGGAGTGTTTGAAAGGAGTTTTTCAAAGAAAGACTTTGGTGAAGCTGCTTACATATTGAGCTTCAAGATCTATAGAGATAGATCAAGACGCTTGATAAGTTTTTTCAATGAGTACATACCTTGACAAGATTTTGAAGTAGTTCAAAATGGAGCAGTCAAAGAAAGAGTTCTTGCCTGTATTACAAGGTATAAAGTTGAGTAAGACTCAAAGCCCGACCACGGCAGAAGATAGAAAGAGAATGAAAGTCATTCCCTATGCCTTGGCCATAGATTCTATAAAGTATGTCATGCTGTATACCAGATCTATTGTATACCCTGCACTGATTAAGCAAGGGAGTACGATAGTGATCTAGGAGTAGATCACTGGACAGCGGTCAGAATTATTCTTAGTGAAATAAGGATATGTTTCTCGATTATGGACATGACAAAAAGGTTCGTCGTAAAAGGTTACGTCGATGCAAGTTTTGACACAGATCTGGATGACTCTAAGTCTTGATCTAGATACATATTGAAAGTGGGGGCAATTAGCTAGAGTAGCTCCATGCAGGGCATTGTAGACATAGAATTCGCAAAATACTTACGGATCTGTATGTGACAGACCCATTGACTAATATTATCTCACAAGCAAAACATGATCACACCTTACTACTCTTTGGGTGTTAATCACATAAACGATGTGAACTAGATTATTGACTCTAGTAAACCCTTTGGGTGTTGGTCACATATCGATGTGGACTATTGTTGGGGAAACTGATCCACGAACACCTATGGGGCCGGCGGACCGAGCCCCTTTCGGTTCGGCGGGGGGCGGAGATCACACGAAGAGCAGATCGGGGCGAAGCACACGAGCAGTTTACCCAGCTTCGGAGCTCTCCGGAGAGATAACACTCCTACTGCTGCTTGTTTGATTATCTTGTGTTCTTGCTCCAGAGAGAGAGCGTAGTGTTTTTCTGGGTTCCGAACCAGTCGAACCTCCTCTACGTTGCGCATGGGCCTCCTTTTATACGCTAAAGGGGTCACCGACAGGTGGCAACGCAGAGAAGGGTACAAATGTAAAAGGTGAGGTGGTTGGTATAGTTACTTGTATAGTGCACCCTACCTAACCCTGACGGCAGGGGACAAGGGCATTAAATGCCCGTCTGAGTCGCCCAAACAGTGCAGAAAAGGACCGTTAGGGGCGCCACCGTTCTCCACGATGGCGATCTTGTCAGCTTCGCATGCCACTGCGCACCGCTGGCTGCACAGCCTCCCGCCACGCGCGCCTGGAGAGGCCCCTAGAGCGACACGTTGGTGGATGCGCTGGAGAGTGGGCACAGAGTGGCTGCCTGCCGCGGCAAGCGCCTTGCCGCTGCTGTTATCTTGTCGGGTCCGGAAGCTTGTCGCTCACCGGGCCTCGAGGTACCTTGGTTGGTCTTCCCGGCAAGCTCCTCTTGCCGGGGCCTTGTTGCCTTGCCGGAGCACGTGGCGCATCGCGGCAAGTTCCTTGGAGTGCCTTGGTTGGCCTTCCCGGCAAGCTCCTCTTGCCGGGGCCTTGTCTCCTGAGCTTAAATACTTTGTTCTTGAATGGCTCCAAGGGAACCATGGAGGATCTTGGCGTTCGCCCGGCAAGCCTTGCCGCGGGGTGCTGCGACTGCTCGTGCACAGGTTCGGGGTACTAGGGTACCCCTATTCTAGTACACCGACAGGAGCCCCCGGGCCTGGGCCAGACACGGTGCCGAGCGCTGTTGGGCCAGGCCCAAGACAGGGCACGGGCACACGCGGACTGGGCCACGCCGAATCTCGCTCCGTATCCACCGCGCTCTCCCCTAACGACACGCGTTGAATGCGGCGTCGTGGGAGAGATCGTGGGTGGTTCTTTATTCTAAAGGGTGAAACGTCCGCCCCGTCCCTCTTTATAAGCAGAGGAAACAGGGGTAGTTCCTTCCCCCTCGCTGGCTGCTACTACTCCATCTTCACGAACCTCCGCCGCTCTTCCCCTTCTTCTCAAAGCCGAGAGAGCAGCGCTCCGCCCCCCATTGCCACCAGCATCACCAACGCCGTCAACCTCCCCCACCACCTCCGCCATGGCCCCGAAAGCCGACAAGGGAAAGGGCGTGAAGTCGGCCGAGGCGCAGCGGCTCGCGGCGCTGCGGAAGGAGCGAGCGATCTTCTCCCCCTACCTGGCGCGCCAAAGATGTCGGGGAAACTGATCCACGAACACCTATGGGGCCGGCGGACCGAGCCCCTTTCGGTTTGGCGGGGGGCGGAGATCACACGAAGAGCAGATCGAGGCGAAGCACACGAGCAGTTTACCCAGCTTCGGAGCTCTCCGGAGAGATAACACTCCTACTGCTGCTTGTTTGATTATCTTGTGTTCTTGCTCCAGAGAGAGAGCGTAGTGTTTTTCTGGGTTCCAAACCAGTCGAACCTCCTCTACGTTGCGCACGGGCCTCCTTTTATATGCTAAAGGGGTCACCGACAGGTGGCAACGCAGAGAAGGGTACAAATGTAAAAGGTGAGGTGGTTGGTATAGTTACTTGTACAGTGCACCCTACCTAACCCTGACGGCAGGGGACAAGGGCATTAAATGCCCGTCTGAGTCGCCCAAACAGTGCAGAAAAGGACCGTTAGGGGCGCCACCATTCGCCACAATGGCGATCTTGTCAGCTTCGCATGCCACTGCGCACCGCTGGTTGCACAGCATCCCGCCATGCGCGCCTGGAGAGGCCCCCAGAGCGACACGTTGGTGGATGCGCTGGAGCATGGGCACAGAGTGGCTGCCTGCCGCGGCAAGCGCCTTGCCGTTGCTATTATCTTGTCGGGTCCGGAAGCTTGTCGCTCACCGGGCCTCGAGGTACCTTGGTTGGTCTTCCCGGCAAGCTCCTCTTGCCGGGGCCTTGTTGCCTTGCCGAAGCGCGTGGCGCGTCGCGGCAAGTTCCTTGGAGTGGCTTGGTTGGCCTTCCCGGCAAGCTCCTCTTGCTGGGGCCTTGT
This sequence comes from Triticum aestivum, assembly GCF_018294505.1. Classification (NCBI taxonomy): domain Eukaryota; kingdom Viridiplantae; phylum Streptophyta; class Magnoliopsida; order Poales; family Poaceae; genus Triticum; species Triticum aestivum. Next base: position 384,187,352 of record NC_057809.1, on the reverse strand, counting down.
CTCCTGAGCTTAAATACTTTGTTCTTGAATGGCTCCAAGGGAACCACGGAGGATCTTGGCGTTCGCCCGGCAAGCCTTGCCGCGGGGTGCTGCGACTGCTCGTGCACAGGTTCGGGGTACTAGGGTACCCCTATTCTAGTACACCGACAACTATGGGTGCAAATCACATGGTGATGTGAACTATTGCTGTTAAATCACATGGCGATGTGAACTAGATTATTGACTCTAGTGCAAGTGGGAGACTGAAGGAAATATGCCCTAGAGGCAATAATAAAGTTATTATTTATTTCCTTATATCATGATAAATGTTTATTATTCATGCTATAATTGTATTAACCGGAAACATAATACATGTGTGAATACATAGACAAAAGGAGTGTCACTAGTATGCCTCTACTTGACTAGCTCGTTAATCAAAGATGGTTATGTTTCCTAACCATAAACAAGGAGTTGTTATTTGATTAACGGGATCACATCATTAAGTGAATGATCTGATTGACATGACCCATTCCATTAGCTTAGCACCCGATCGTTTAGTATGTTGCTATTGCTTTCTTCATGACTTATACATGTTCCTATAACTATGAGATTATGCAACCCCCGTTTACCGGAGGAACACTTTGGGTGCTACCAAACGTCACAACGTAACTGGGTGATTATAAAGGAGTACTACAGGTGTCTACAAAGGTACATGTTGGGTTGGCGTATTTCGAGATTAGGTTTTGTCACTCCGATTGTCGAAGAGGTATCTCTGGGCCCTCTCGGTAATGCACATCACATAAGCCTTGCAAGCATTACAACTAATAAGTTAGTTGTGAGATGATGTATTACGGAACGAGTAAAAAGACTTGCCGGTAATGAGATTGAACTAGGTATTGAGATACCCACGATCGAATCTCGGGCAAGTAATATACCGATGACAAAGGGAACAACGTATGTTGTTATGCGGTCTGACCGATAAAGATCTTTGTAGAATATGTCGGAGCCAATATGGGCATCCAGGCCCCGCTATTGGTTATTGACCGGAGACGTGTCTCGGTCATGTCTACATTGTTCTCGAACCCGTAGGGTCTGCACGCTTAAGATTTGGATGACAATTATATTATGAGTTTATGAGTTTTGATGTACCGAAGGAGTTCGGAGTCCCGGATGAGATCGGGGACATGACGAGGAGTCTCGAAATGGTCGATAGGTAAAGATCGATATATTGGACGACTATATTCGGACATCGGAAAGGTTCCGCGTGATTCGGGTATTTTTCGGAGTACCGGGTAGTTACGGGAGAAGCAATGGGCCTTGATGGGCTTTAGTGGGAAGAGGAGAAAGGGCCAAGGGGCTGCTGCGCCCCCCTCCCCTCTAGTCCGAATTGGACTAGGGAAAAGGGGGCCGACCACCTCTCCTTCTCCTCCACTTCCTTCTCCCTTCCTCCCCTCTTGGTGGACTCCTACTAGGACTTGGAGTCCTAGTAGGACTCCACATCCTGGCCGCACCTAGCCTTGGCCGGCCTCCTCCTCCTCCATCCTTTATATACTGAGGCAAGGGGCACCCCATGAACACAAGTTGATCCACGTGATCTATTCCTTAGCCGTGTGCGGCGCCCCCAGCCACCATAGTCCTCGATAATATTGCAGCGGTGCTTAGGCGAAGCCCTGCAGCAGTAGTACGTCAAGATCGTCACCACGCCGTCGTGCTGACGGAACTCTTCCCCAACACTTTGCTGGATCGGAGTCCGGGGATTGTCATCGAGCTGAACGTGTGCTAGAACTCGGAGGTGCCGTAGTTTCGGTGCTTGATCGGTCGGATCGTGGAGACGTACGACTACATCAACCAAATGCTTCCATTGTCGATCTACTAGCTATGTAGATCATACTCCCCCTCTCGTTGCTATGCATCACCATGATCTTGCGTGTGCGTAGGAAATTTTTGAAATTACTACGTTCCCCAACAGCCTTACCTGTTCGGCGGTGCAGTTGCTACTTAGGCCCATGTCCTCGGTGATTTCCGGACACTCCATCTGAGGTCCGAAGAATGATTTGTACATCTCCTCGTGCATCAGGCCGAGAAAATTTTGGATGGCACGCGCTCCCTCGGGATTGAACTCCCACAGACGAAGAGGCCGGCGTTCGCAAGGCTGGACTTGACGAACCAGCATAACCTGTATCACCGCAACCAAACTGAAGTCTCCATTTAAGAGATCTCAAATGCGTCCTTGTAGTATAGGCACGTCCTTGGCTGGCCCCCAGCTTAGACCTCTGCTGATCCATGACATCAGTCATGGTGGGGGGCCCGAGCAGAAAACAGGGGGGGCCACCCACTTGGCACTTCTAAGAGCCGTGATGTAGAACCACTCCTGTTGCCACAATTCAGACACCTCTGGGATGGAACCTTTGGGCCACGGAGCTCCCGTCATCTTGCGTATTGAGGCACCTCCACACGCTGCATGCTCCCCCTCGACCAACTTCGGCTTCACTTCAAAGGTCTTGAGCCATAGGCCAAAGTGAGGGGTAACCCGGAGGAAGGCCTCGCACACGATAATAAATGTCATGATATGAAGAAAGGAGTCCGGAGCTAGATCATGAAAATCTAGCCCGTAGTAAAACATCAAACCCCTGACGAAAGGATCCATGGCAAGGCCTAGGCCTCGGAGGAAGTGGGAGACGAACACGACATTCTCGTTGGGTTCGGGGGTGGGCACGGCCTGCCCTCGGTGAGGCAGCCGATGCAAAATCTCGGCGGTCAGATATCTGGCCTCCCTCAACTTCTTGATGTCTTCTTCCATGATGGAGGAAGGCATCCATCGGCCTTGAAGGCTAGACCCGGACATGACTGGAGGTTCGGAGCACCTGACTTGAACTTCGGGCGTTTGAGCTTGAGGTAGGGGAAGGATTCGATTGAGCACGGGAGGGAAAAATAAAAGCCTTGTCCCCTTTATAAAGAGGGTGAATATCAAGCGTCCTCTCCGTGTACGCTTGGACTTGCCTATAATCTAGGAGTCCTAGAAGCGGTTGGGTTACCCACGCCTGTATTGATGAGAATCCCGGAATAAGGGGACACAATCTCTGCTTTATCAAGGCGTGCCAAGGAAACCGCCTTGCATAATGCGCTGAGATGGGACAGTAAAACGGTTCGAATAAAAGCTTGGTTGTGGTGTGATGTCGCACCATGGAATACATCAGCAGATTAGATTTGTGTAAATATTATTCTCTCTATGGCAATATGTGGAAACTTATTTTGCAGAGCCGGACACTATCTTTGTGTTCAAAATCTTCTATGAAGTACTTGGAGGAGGAACCCGCCTTGCAATGCCGAAGACAATATGCGCGCCGGACTCGTAATCATTGAAGCCTGGTTCAGGGGCTACTGAGGGAGTCCTGGATTAGGGGGTGTCCGGATGGCCGGACTATACCATCAGCTGGACTCCTGGACTATGAAGATACAAGATTGAAGACTTCGTCCCCTGTCCGGGAGGGACTTTCCTTGGCGTGGAAGGCAAGCTTGGCGATACGGATATGCAGATCTCCTACCATTGTAACCGACTCTATGTAACCCTAACCCTACCCGGTGTCTATATAAACTGGAGGGTTTTAGTCCGTAGGACAACATACACATCAACAATCATACCATAGGCTAGCTTCTAGGGTTTAGCCTTCTCGATCTCGTGGTAGATCTACTCTTGTACTACCCATATCATCAATATTAATCAAGTAGGACGTAGGGTTTTACCTCCATTGAGAGGGCCCGAACCTGGGTAAAACTTCGTGTCCCTTGTCTCCTGTTACCATCCGGCCTAGACGCACAGATCGGGACCCCCTACACAAGATCCGCTGGTTTTGACACCGACAGCGGGGGAGGTTTCTTATTTGAGCAATGCTACATCCATGTAATGGTTTATGTAAAGTTACAAACTGATGTGATGTGGGACTATTTGATTTGATTAAAGGAGAGGATTAGCCCCCCCCCCCACCTGAAAATCAGGGGGCATATATAGAATAGATGGAAAGTATACGTAGCAGCTACGTAGCCCTTTGTAAGTCTAGGATTAGGCTTCTTATTTTCGGAGGACGTTGTCCTGGCGGTTTGCTAACATGTGGTCCCACATGTCAATGCTTTACCAAGCTGATCCACGTCCCGCATGAGGCAGAACAATAACAGAAGCAACACGTGGTTAAGTTGAAGAAGATGAGGGAGAAGCGGATTCAGCAATGAGTGAAATGATGGTTGCTTCGTCCCTCCAACTTAACTCCGGGAAAAGTGCAGCTTTGTGATTTGACGCCTCATTGCTCATTACTACACCGGCGCCATGACTGGGGTGCTTCACCCCGGCTGCTCTGCACTGTATTCCGATATGGCGCGTTGACCGGCAGCTTGATGTCCCACATGTCGGTGAAAGGGCCTAGAAGATTTATGAAAGCGAGCGCTCCACTCTTACGATGGAGGAGTAGACGACATGACGGCCCAGTGAACTGTCACTTGTACTGTATAGTACTATAGTTTTGCTGTTTCGCACGATCCGTCGATACAAACCCGATTAAACAGGAAAGGGCGGGATTTTTCCCGCGCCGTAGATGATACTGGCCATACATTTCAAAGGCAATTTTAATGTATGCAAACTGAATAATTATAAGTAACAATATGATATCTAGTAAAACTAAAAACACATATGATTTATTGTGTTAGAGTGTAGTAGTAGTGTTGTATTGCATAGTTGTTAGATGTAACATGCGAGAACGTGTAGAGATGTAGTTTTGGAGGTCCTACAGAGAGAAAAGCGTAATACGGTCATCGAACTTCAGAATAAGCTGATTACGGTCACTATATACGTTTTGCGGTGATTATACAGTCACTTGCTCACAGCTCAGCATTGGATTGCACTCTGTTGACCGGCCAAATAGTCTGTTTGGCGCCATGTTGACTAGTTAAATTGACCACGTTCGTTGTGGGTCCCACCTGTCAGTTCGCATAGGAAAAAGGTCAGATAAACACAAATTTATGCAGGCGCGACAAGGCTCCAACCCATGCACGGGAATCACCTAGTTGTGTATGTGTCTGTCAGGGCTTGATGTGTGCGCATGCACGTGTAGGTTGAGCACTTGAGCATGAGAGTGTGTGTTGGTCGTGTGGTGTACTGGTGTGTGCATCCATGCGTGCGTGTGTGCTTGTGAGTGTTGCGTGCGTGCGTGTGAGTGTTGCATGCGTGCGTGGCTGCGTGTGTACGTGTGAGTGTTGCGTGCGTGCGTGGGTGCATGTGTTTGTGTGAGTGTTGCGTGGATGCAGTTTGTGTGCATACGTGAAAGGGGCGTACAGGGGGGGTATGCGATGGAGAGAGAGATGCTCTTCGTTTCTCTTTATTATGACTAACATTCTATATAGTATAAAAATATACAAATTCACAGTGCGGAATAAATATCATTGTGGGCACCATGCAATTCAAATTAGCGTTCGTACTCCTCCATATAACTTTGTAATGTTGTATATATTGTAGAGACTCTAAAATAATTTTTTGGCCACACACTATTCAAAAGGAATGTTCTATGCGAAATAAACGTGAAGAGAGGGCTTTTTAGATCAATGGGGTACGTGATGTAACATGTGTGAATGTGTAGTTGATGCATTTGGCGGGGCCTAGAGAGGTATGCATGTGTATTACGTATTCAAGAGAGGCATGGATACAGGGGCCGACGGGAGGGGGGGCGTGGGAGAGATAGCACGAGAAATGAGAGTGGTCTAGAGAGAGAGACGAATATGACGTCACGACAAGAGATTACATTCCCTTGAGTGTGTATATGCAAGGGGGGGGGGAATAGAGGCACCAGGAGAAATTTTCTGTGTGTGTGGTGTTTGTGTTGGTATGTGTGGGTGTGAGAAGATAATGAGACGTGGGGGTAGAGGGTGTGTGACCGCGTGAGGTCCGGTGGGTCAAGGTGAGGCCCTTCGTTCTGTTCCGTCCTGCGCCACATTGGTCGGCCCGTGACGCATTTAGGAAGACCCATGGATGACAAGTCGTACAAGACAAAGATAGCAGAATTGTGAAGGACTCTGTGTCCACTGACAAAGCCGGCTAGGATTTGTAACCCTAGGTTCTCAGACTAAGGTAACCCCTTTATCTCTGATATTACTATTCATCCAACCTAAGTTTAAGGGGCATCCTACAGAATGCTCTGCTAGAATCATACTCATCGATTAGGAAGAGAGGTGTGAGACAATGCGTGAGAGACAGGCGTAAAGATAATGTGCGTACATGAGACACGTAGGCAGGTCCATGTATATAGAAATGGTCGATGAGGATTGTGCGTGTGTATGTTTGCGAGAGGAAGAGTGCTTGTGATAAAGGTTAGTGAAATAGTTGTAAATGGTTACGAGAGGGAGGGAGGGTTATATCTAGAGCATGTGTGCGAGAAAGACACCTCTGGAGAGAGTGTGTGAGCATGTGTGAGAGACCACCGAGGGAGAGTGAAACTACATGTAAAAGACTGCTCTACACATTGATTAAAGATATAAATTGTATCCAAATATTAGGATGGGATCATGATATTTGCAATTCGCATAAGGAGCGGTCATTGATCCATCAGACATCTAGATTCTATCGAATTTGAGCATGTCTATCTTATTATTCGACACAATTGATCCACATAGTTAGTATTTTGAACTCCAGACAATGCATCGCTTTAGCAATCGAATATAAACATGAGTATAGTTCATGTTGTGTGTGTAAAGCACATTATACATACGAAAGTTACACAATGGAAATTATAAATAGCTACTACCTATGAACTAGCATACATTTGAATTCAACTTAAGGTGGTTTAAAAAAATCGAATTCAACATGAAGTCCATTCAATTATTTGAATTTGATATCATGGCATTTGTAAACCATACCTAAATTATGGGGGCACCAATCTTTGCTCTGATTTTGTACATAATAGCATATGTAGTCGTGTACAAAATAGATTCAAATTTAGCTCCTCCATTCCAAAATAATCGTAGTTATAGGATTTTCAAGTGTCAAAATTTCAAAAAGAAGTGGATAATTTAATGAGGTTTTCAAACAAAGAAGGTCAAATATAACATTGTATATTTAGGTCAATCCTCATAGTTCAAGAGTACTCTAAACGTGAATGCTTGTGTTTCAAAATTTCGAACGAAGCGCCAAAAGAGCCTCTACTCCCCAAAAACCGCGTGAGACCAATGTTTGGTAGTACAAGGAAATTACTTTTCTAATAACTCCGATCCGTGAAACCTACCGGCCTGATGTCCAAAGGTCTAAACCGGGGTAGGTTTGTAGCTTCATCTAGACGCCACGCAACCGCATCCGAAAAACATTCATACACAATGGCCGCCTAAGCACACATGCGCGCGGCCGAAATTGCTCCTGCCCACTATTTGGGACACCTGGGATTACCATCCTATCCTCGACCTGCAGTACGTCCGAAATTTAAGAGGGGGGCAAAGTTTGTACTTTCCCCAAATTTCAAACAAGTGCGCCCCATCTTCTGTTCAAAAAAGCCAAAAACAAGCGCGTCCCAGACCGAAACATGGTCCCCCCCACACGTCCGATTCCCCATTCGTACTCCGTGGGTGCGAAAACTACCTCTCAACCAGCCGCAAAACCCCAGCGTCCTCCGTCCGCCACCCCATCCGACCCATCAACCGCCGCCCTCCTCCATCATGCCGGAGCCGATACCCCGACGTCGACGTCCACCGCAACCTCAACCGCAATGCCCTCCACGGCTAGTAGTTGAAGCCGAGGCCGAGCCGTTCGTACCCGAGCCAGTTCAACCACGCTGTCCTACGCCTCACCGCTGCCGCTCCAACTTCGCCACCCTCCACCGCACTGGAGTTGTTCCTGCTACGCCGTCCTTCGCCGCCTCGGATCTGCTTCCCCTCCGCCGACATACGGCCACGGCAACATAGTCAACAATTTGGCCATGGGTTCGTCCAAGCCTGCACCCTCCAGAACATCGGTTTCCCCGGTAAAAAGAAGAAAATTGGCGCGACTTGTGGAGGTGACCACACCGGCAACCGAAAAGTGTACTCCTCTTCCCTTATTCATGCAAATCTTACGTATCTACTTGCACGGTATTCATCCCACAGAAGACACTAGTTGACCGCTTCTTCTTGATACTAGATGTTCCTAGTAACTTGCGATGCACAAGGTTTCTCCTCATATACTATTTCACCTTAGCTAGAGGTCCGTCGCCCCCCTGAATTTCAATTTTTGGCCACTTGATTCCCAATTAACGGAAGCATTCCCCGGTGTAACAGGTGCTAGTATGCCAATTACGCCAGGGAAGCAGCGCCTTGGTGTTTATCTTAGGGGCGTGTGTGGCCTAGTGCTATTGGCGCCCGATCTGGAGGTCGGCCAGGGGATGGCCTGGGGGCGCTGCCAAGCACGGCGGTGGTGTGAGGTCGATGGGAGGGCAGGGCGGCGGAGGCAGGTGTCTGGGCCGGTGGTCGCTGGTGGTTCGAGAAAGATCGTCAATAGTGACTGGCGGGAGGTAGACGAAGGCCATCTGCCCATTCCTTATAGATCGAACGGTTCATTAAAAAAATCGACTGACCTATTTATTTTCAGTCGACTATTATCTTAGATATGACCACATGTGGTGGTGTGCTGGAGCAGTACCTGCATTTCCTGTGCTCATATATTACAGAATCATACAGAGTAGAATCTAATGTTGTTTGCCATGTAATGTTGTAGAGCTATCATATGTCTCCTGTCATTTATTTTTCAGCCACCTGCTACCTGCTACTTTTACAGTGCACTAGTTCTGCACACACTTCACCCTTACTCTCACTATTCTGTATTTATGCAAGGGTATTTCAGACTCTGCTGCCATGAGAGAAGCCAAAAATAAAAGAGATAAGTCGCTCCAGTTTGGTGTGCGGCTAGGCAAGACATGTTTCAACGCTTTAAAGGGTGTAGTGTCAGCAGATGGAGGCGGGGAACGTAGCTCTGGAGTTGATGACCTCGCTCGCAATGAACCACCATCCCAGGTGCTTGCTTTAACTTCACGGTGTCATATGTGGTTGCATGTTCCATATGGTGTCTAGCTTGTATTCGAAAGGCCGAAGTCGGTAAGATAAGGAAAGATATTTTTTTACATGAACCACCATCCCGTGAGCACTAGAAGACAAATAGCTAGTCAGGGCACTGGCCGAGCCAGTGACAAGCCCAACAAAGATAGGCATCACCTGGAAGCCAACTAAAAAGATGCGATGGTGGCGAAGCAGCCCGCCTCCCACCAGGCTCTCAGCTCCTTGCTGATCATGCTCACCACTCCAGCCGGATGTCTAGCTTGTATTTCTTCCAATTTGGTTAAATTGCATCTACTTAGCTTACACATTATACCTTTGAATAAGACATGCCTTTCTGTTTTTGGTACATACTATTACATCTGTGTATTAACCATGTTCTTACATCAAACTAATGTTCTTGTGTATCCCTCATCAATCACTTATGACGAGGCAGGCAGGCAAGGGGACTACTCCTCATTTAAAGAATGCAGCGTTAGTCTCCCGACATGATTCTCAAGAAACAGAAATGCTAGATGAAGATAGTGAACGTAGCTCTGTAGTTGATTACAACATTTCCCCTACACTACCATTGCAGGTGCTTGCTTTAACTTGGTAGCGTGATATGTGGTTGCATGTTGCATATGGTGTCTAGATTGTAATTCTTCCAATCTGGTTAAACTGCATGTGCTAGTCTGCTTAACTTATACATTATACCTGTTAATGTGACATGCCTTCCTGTATTTAGTACATAGTACATCTGTCTATTAAGCACGTCCTTACATAAAACTATTGTTTTTTTGTATCCCGCATCAATCAACATGACGAGACACCTTTAGTATATGCAGTGCGATATTAGTTGCATCTTTCATATGATTTATAGCATGCGCTACTTCTAATTTGTTGAAATTCCATTTATGATGGGACGCTTTTAACTTGGCAGAGTCATATTGGTTGCATATTTCATGTGGTGTCTAGCTTGCATTGCTTCTTATTTGCTAAATGGTTTCTACTTAGTTTACACAAATAGTTGTGAACATGCCATGCCGTCCTGTTTTTTGTACATATTCCATCCTGGTATCATGTGTTTGCCTTACATCAAAGTAGTGATTGTCAGTATCATGCATGAATGAGTTCTGAAGAGAGAATTTTATTGCTTTTTCTTGTTGGTTTTACTTGACAATTCAAAATCAATAAAGCGGAAGGAAGTTGGCAAGGCAGCGGATAAAGGTGATCCTTCCGAACGGAGGGCCTCTACAGTTTCTACTCCTCCACACCCCCAAGATGATTTCCAAGACAACACATGCATAGACACTCAACAAAGCTGTGTTTATGATGAGCACGTCTCCCCTAGTGTAGCATCACCGGTGCTCCCTCTAACTTGGCACTGTTATATGTGGTTGCATGTTATGTGTGATGTCTATCTTGTATTGCTTCTAATTTTGTTGAATTCCATCTGCCTACTTTACACATTATACTTGAATAAGACACGTGTTCCTGTTTCTAGAACATACAATATCTGTCTATCACACCATGTTCTTACATCAAATTACTACTGTTGTATAACCTGCAACAATCACTTATCATAAGACACGTTTGACTTTGGAGTGTGATATAGGTTACATCTCACATTCTTTTCTAGCTTGTATTACTAATTTGTTGAAATGGCACTTATGACGAGACAATTTTAACTTGGTAGAGTGATATTCGTTGCATCTTTCATATGGTGTCTAGCTTTCATTGCTTCTAATTTGTTGAAATGCCTTCTCCTTAGTTTACACATCATAAGCTGTGAATATGCAATGGCACTAATAACGAGAGACCTCTAACATGGTAGTGTGATGTCGTTTGCATCCTGCATATGATTTATTTCTTGTACTGCTTCACATTTGTTTAAACGCCATTTATGATGAGACACTATTAACTTGGCAGAGTGATATTTGTAGCATCTTTCATATGGTGTCTACGTTCCATTGCATTGCTTCTAATTTGGTGAAATGTCTTCTTCTTAGTTTACACATCATAGTTCTGGTTATCTCTTCCGTCCTGTTTTTCATATATATTACATCCTCCTATCATGTGGTTGTCTAACATCAAAGTTCAGTTCGTCTGCATCACGCATCAATTTGTTCTGAAGAACTGAATTGTTATTCATTTTTCTTGTCGGCTTGACTTAACATGGCACAGAGAAAGAGGAAGAAACACAGAATGGCAGGGGATGAGAAGCGGATGAATCCTGCAGATTCTGCTGGTACTGATGGTGCAATAGAAGGTCAAAGCCCAGCAGAAAATTCTACAAACATGGCATCCCATGCTACACGAGGTGCAAAAAAAGACAAACAAAAACAAATAGCTGCCACCAAACAAGCAGAGACAGCCCTAGTTCTTGCAACACCTACCATAGTACTACCAGCTGCACGACGTACTCGTGCGTCAACTGAGCTAGCAGCACGTTCCCAAGCTCCCTTGCCACCTGACACTACTTCCCAAGCACTCTTGACACAAGACGAGTTGGCAATATCAGATGAACCTTGTGAGCTTCAACAACAAGAAGGTAGTTGCTGGAGTCAATTTACAGTTTGATGTACACTAACGCTTCCTATGTTTGTTATTGGACTAGCACCTAGGCACAAGAGGAAACAAACATCAGGGATAATGCTCGATAGGTTAACTAAATCAGAGGAGGAAGAATGGACATCCATTTTGAGGAAGGTTTAAAAAGGCCACGTGATGCTACAGAGTCAACCAAGTTTGTATCAGAGGCAACGGTTGCTGTTAGGTGTCATGTATGTATCCTCCCAACATGGATTCAGTACAGGAATGACAAAGACGAAACCCAGTTCAACATCTTCCTCGACCATTTATCTGTAAGTATGGTTATGTATGGAAACTAGTAATATCGTCTTGCTCTATCCAATACTTTTGAGGTTGCTGATAATGAGACTCCCATAATTTTCAACAGATGAGGTTCAAGTTGGATAGCCAAGATGATGCAACTAGACAAGCTTGCACCCATCTTTTCAAGTCTGCTATGCGACAGTATCGGTATAACTTGAGGAAAACTCACTTTGAAGGCAAGGCTAACAGTGAACTTGCCCAAACATCTCCAGTGGAAAATATATCTAATGAAGACTGGAGAGGCCTCGTTAAACACTGGTCCGATTCGAAGTATCAGGTACATTATATATATGTTATCAGATCACATGTTCAAGTCCTATTTACGCATGTGCCACACAAATCTATATTCTTGTAGGTGAACTGTTCAAAGAACAAGGCCAACCGTACAAAAGTGAAATTCCAACAGACGACAGGATCTCGTAGCTATATTGCACACTATGAGGCTCTTGTAATTAGCTGTTGTTTCACTCTTTTCACTGTACCATATTATCAGATCTATATTGACTTGTTCCAAATGCAGAGGAAAGCCCATAACGACCAAAAAGTACCTGAACCAAATGTTGTGGAAATCTTCAAGGACTGTCACACCAGCAAGAAGAAGGGCATGACTACACCAGTCAAAGCCGCTGTTGTAAGTCCTTAATCCTCATGCCTTTTAACTACTACTTACTCTGACTTGTGCCTCGAACTACATGGTTTGCAGCCAATGTCTATTAATCTTTTCAATTTTATACACAATTGTCTTAGCGTATCATTGCACCTTACAAGGTTTAAAAGATAGGAGTGATGTTCATTTGATCTTGAACCGTAATCTAGTTCCGTGCTGGACTTGCCCACACAACGTTACAATTGCATGTTTGTTTTTTCTTAGTTGTTTTGTGATATGAATGACGTCATGCTATGCTTACCATATTACAAACTTCGTCTCTTTATCCTTAGCCGTCAATACAATGTGAAGAAATAGACAATACATTAGCGATGGTACATGGTCATATGTTTGGAACCTGGTTTTATTATGTACATTGCAATAAAATACAACTATTATTTTACATGGGTTCACCAGAATAAGTTCTGTATATAGACCAAAGCTATTTCGTTTGGTTTTGCTGCCTCCTTAATATCTTCTGTTCTGGTACTACTAATGTAAAACCTCAACTTTTCAGCGAGCTATGGAAAAAATGGTGGAACCGCCACCTTCTGAAGGTGGCGAGGCAACTATAACCGCAATGTCAGCTCTTGCTGCAGTGGGTCAGTACCTGTCCACTAACAGTGCCAAAAGCACGTTCCTGCATAATACTAGGTTGGTTGTTAAGGCAATATCGTCCAAACTGCCTCATGATCAAGATATGCAAAGCTCAAAGCAATGTTGTATCTGCGCTCCAGACACAAGTCCATTCCCTAACAGAGACCCTTTGTGAAACAAGGAGAAACATTGCTCAATGTCGTCAAGATATGCATGGTTTTGAAACCAGACTATCAGACATCTGCTATGTTGTTCAGGAGCCTAGGGGAAATGAAGGCAAGGGTTATGGTGCTCCATCGGAAAATACATCATGAAAACGTAACAGTCAGGTCAAATGAACTAAGCTTCTGAACTTCTGGTGGTGCATTTATCTGCTAGACTGTATAAGTTTTATGCCAACCTTCCTATTGTTATATAGTTGTAATTTGTTTTGGTGCGATACAAAATTTATTCTTAACGTGCAGCCACCGCCTGAAGAAAACATCAAGCCATTTTTGTGTAGTGTAGGGTGTTCCCTATATTTGCACTGGTGGCAATCTTTGATGCCGAGTGGATATAATCTGTGCAATCGCCTTAATAGCCTAGCATTATTTTCGGCCTTATTTATTTCCTAGTCTTCTTTTCCCCTGGTTTGCTAGTGGCCGCAACTACCATGGGCCATATACGGGCCGGAGGATGCATGGGTCTCCTACGGGGCGTCGATAAATGGGCCTGTAATCGGTGGGCCTCGGGCCATCAGATAAATTGGTCTACATGGGCCATAATCGGGCGTAATTGGTATCGGCCCAGCATGGTAACATGCCGTTAACAGGTCATAGGATAGCAAAGGCTTAATTTTGTCACAGGCATAACGGGTCATTAATGGGCCAGAATATAGGACGGGCTGGAAACGACGCAATGGGTTAGCAGGCCAGAAACGGGCCGACTCTTGCCATGGGCCGAATTTGGCCCATTAGGGTAACAGGCCAGTAACGGGCCGACTCTTGCCATGGGCCGAATTTGTCCCATTAGTGGAACAGGCCTGTAACGGGCCGACTCTTGCCATGGGCCGAATTTGGCTCATTAGGGGAACAGGCCAGTAACGGGCCGCAAGTAATCAAGGGCCGAAAAGGAGCCCAAGAACATATGGACCGTCAATAGGCCGAAAGCTAACACGGGCTGTAAACGGCCCATGTAAATCACGGGTCGTTAATGGGTATAAAGAAAATTACTGTTCATTATGGGCTAGAGTCACCGTGGGCCTGTAATGGGCCGAAAGATACGAAGGCCTCATAGGGGCCGAAAGACGTCGTGGGCCATACATGGGACGAAAGTGAAATGGGCTGGTATTATATTCGACGGCCCACATGACGTTATTGGGCTGATTTCCTTAGGGCCTAACGGGCCGTGAGTTAACGGGTCGTAAAATGGGCTATTTCCAAAGAGACCGTTAACAGGCTTTTCATGGGCCAGCCCGTTAACTTTTGACCAAGTCAAACGGGCTGGCTTTGTAAGCTAAATGGGCCACTGTTGGGTTGTGCCACATGTCAACATATCATAGGCGCCTATCCGACCCACTGATGAGCTGACACGTGTTTCGTCCGGCCAATAAGAATTTTACACGTGGAAATTTCCCATTGGTCGGGGCTTTTAACGGGTTATCGGATCCAAAACCTGACCTGATAGCTTAATGGCATTCCGTTACGGTGGATGCCACGTGTCGGTCACCCTTGACGAAAGCACTTCTGTGACGCGCGATTTATCGTCATGGAAGTCGACACTTCCGTGATGATAATTTTGGTAATGTCATGGAGCACTTCTACGATAGCACAGGTATGACTATCTTGATTCTGTCATAAATTTGTCATGGATGTACATGCATGACAAAAAAAGCGACCTACTGTGACAAACACGTATCATCACGGAAGTGTATTTATTTTGTAGTGTATGTGGAGACCGTGAAGGGGTGGCAATCGGGGTTGTCCTACATCACCGATCCGCGTGACACCAACTGGGTGGCGGCCCCCGAATTTTGATCCAGCATCCCTACGCCGCTCACCTCGTGGAAAGAGAAGGGCCTATCCTGGGGTTCATCGATGGAGCTGACCGGACTCCAGAGCTGTGTTAAAAATATGATAAGCAAGAAAATCAAGCTTGTCAACGTGGTCCAAGTCATGCTCTTCCGCCGGATCCTTCCATGTTAAAGACGGGCATTCAATATGTGGGAGTACGACCCGGCCGAGCACCAGACGCTGCGAGAGCTTTTCGACACGACACACAAAGACGTCTGGAAGGTGCTGTTCAAGGCCACCGAGGTTCCTCCTCCCCTTACCGGGGATTGCGGACTCAGCGCAAAGCGCCCTGCCAATCCGGTAAGCTCTTTATATCTCACAAGATGTTCCTTTCCCCAGTATAATCATGTCAGGTATCTGAGCCTCCATGCCATTTAACAGGACTGGGTAGCGACAGCGGAGTGGATCGATTGTCCGGCCCCATGCTACGTCTTGAGCTTGCGTTGGTTTTCCCCGAAGAGGAAGCGATGATGCAGCAGAGTAGCGTAAGTATTTCCCTCAGTTTTTGAGAACCAAGGTATCAATCCAGTAGGAGCCCATGATCAGGTCCCTCGTACCTGGACAAAGCGATAGCTACTCACAACCAATGCGATTAGGGGTTGTCAAGCCCTTCACGGTCACTTACGAGAGTGAGATCTGATAGATATAATATTTTTGGTATTTTTGGTATAAAGATGCAAAGTAAAAAGTAAAGGCAAAGTAAAAAGCAAAGCAAGATTAAGTAATGGAGATTGATATGATGACAATAGACCCGGGGGCCATAGGTTTCACTAGTGGCTTCTCTCAAGAGCATCAGTATTCTACGGTGGGTGAACAAATTACTGTTGAGCAATTGACAGAATTGAGCATAGTTATGAGAATATCTAAGCATGATCATGTATATAGGCATCACGTCTGTGACAAGTAGATCGAAACGATTCTGCATCTACTACTATTACTCCACTCATCGACCGCTATCCAGCATGCATCTAGAGTATTAAGTTAAAAACAGAGTAACGCCTTAATCAAGATGACATGATGTAGAGAGATAAATTCATGCAATATGAAATAAACCCCATCTTGTTATCCTCGATGGCAACGATACAATACGTGCCTTGCTTCCCCTTCTGTCACTGGGTAAGGACACCGCAAGATCGAACCCAAATCTAAGCACTTCTCCCATGGCAAGAACTACCAATCTAGTTGGCCAAACCAAACTGATAATTCGAAGAGACTTGCAAAGATAACCAATCATACATAAAAGAATTCAGAGAAGATTCAAATATTATTCATAGATAGACTTGATCATAAATCCACAATTCATCGGTCTCAACAAACACACCGCAAAAAGAAGATTACAGCGAATAAATCTCCACAAGAGGGGGAGAACTTTGTATTGAGATTCAAAGAGAGAGAAGAAGCCATCTAGCTACTAACTATGGACCCAAAGGTCTGAGGTAAACTACTCACACTTCAACAGAGAGGCTATGATCATGTAGAAGCCCTCCATGATGACGGCCCTCTTCCGGCGGAGCTCCGGAATAGGCCCCAAGATGGGATCTCGTGGATACAGAAAGTTGCGGCGGTGGAATTAGGTTTTTGGCTCCTGTTCTAATAGTTTGGGGGTACGTGTGTATATATAGGAGGAAGAAGTACGTCGGTGGAGCACCGAGGGGCCCACGAGGCAGGTGGCGCGCCCTAGGGGGGCGCCCCCCACCCTTGTGACCGCCTCTCTGATGCCTTGGCGTAGGGTCCGAGTCTCCTGGATCATGTTCGATGAGAAAATCACGTTCCTGAAGGTTTTATTCCGTTTGGACTCCGTTTGATATTCTGTTTCTTCCAAACACTGAAATAGGCAAAACACAATAATTCTGGGCTGGGCCTCCGGTTAATAGGTTAGTCCCAAAAATAATATAAAAGTGGAAAATAAAGCCCAATATAGTCCAAAACAGTAGATAATATAGCATGGAGCAATCAAAAATTATAGATACGTTGGAGACGTATCAGGCATCCCTAAGCTTAATTCCTACTCGTCCTCGAGTAGGTAAATGATAAAAAGAGAATTTTTGATGCGGAGTGCTACTTGGCATAATTTCAATGCAAATCTTCTTAATAGTGATATGAATATTCAGATTCGAAAGATTCAAGACAAAAGTTTATATTGACATAAAAATAATAATAGTTCAAGCATACTAACAAAGCAATTATGTCTTCTCAAAATAACATAGCCAAAGAAAGTTATCCCTACAAAATCATATAGTCTGGCTATGCTCTATCTTCACCACACAAAGTATTTTAATCATGCACAACCGCGATCACAAGCCAAGCAATTGTTTCATACTCTAACTTTTTCAAAACTTTTTCAATCTTCACTCAATACATGAGCGTGAGTCATGGATATAGCACTATAGGTGGAATAGAATGCTGGTTGTGGAGAAGAAAAAAGGAGAAGATAGTTCTCACATCAACTAGGCGTATCAACGGGCTACGGAGATGCCCATCAACAGATATCAATGTGAGTGAGTACTGAGTAGGGATTGCCATGCAACGGATGCACTAGAGCTATAAGTATATGAAAGCTCATCAAAAGAAACTAAGTAGGTGTGCATCCAACTTGCTTGATCATGAAGACCTAGGGCATTTTGAGGAAGCCCATCATTGGAATATACAAGCCCAGTTCTATAATGTAAAATTCCCACTACTATATGAAAGTGATAACATGAGAGACTCTCTATTATGAAGATCATGGTGCTACTTTGAAGCACAAGTGTGGTAAAAGGACAGTAACATTGTCCCTTCTCTCTTTTTCTCTGATTTTTTAATTTATTTTATTATTATTATTATTTGGGCCTTTTCTCTTTTTTATGGCCTCTTTTCTTTCTCTTTTTTTGGGCTTCTTTGGCCTCTTTTATTTATGTTTCGTCCGGAGTCTCATCCCAACTTGTGGGGGAATCATAGTCTCCATCATCCTTTCCTCACTGGGACAATGCTCTAATAATGATGATCATCACACTTTCATTTTTCTTACAACTCAACAATTACAACTCGGTACTTAGAACAAAATATGACCCTATATGAATGCCTCCGGCGGTGTACCGAGATATGCAATATGACAATGATGAATGTGTCATGAACGGAACGGTGGAAAGTTGCATGGCAATATATCTCGGAATGGCTATGGAAATGCCATAATAGGTAGGTATGGTGGCTGTTTTGAGGAAGGTATATGGTAGGTGTATGATACCGGCGAAAAGTGCGCGGTATTAGAGAGGAGCAAAGGTGGAAGGGTGAGAGTGCGTATAATCCATGGACTCAACATTAGTCATAAAGAACTCATATACTTATTGCAAAAATCTAGAAGTTATCAAAGCAAAGTATTATGCGCATGCTCCTAGGGGGATAGATTGGTAGGAAAAGACCATCGCTCGTCCCCGACAGCCACTCATAAGCAAGACAATCAATAAATAAATCATGCTCTGACTTCATCACATAACGGTTCACCATACGTGCATGCTACGGGAATCACAAACTTTAACACAAGTATTCTTTAAATTCACAACTACTCAACTAGCATGACTTTAATATTATCACCTCCATATCTCAAAACAATTATCATGCTTCAATCTTTTCTTAGTATTCAACACAGTCACAAGAAAGTTTCACAAATCTTGAATACCAAGCATATTATTATTAAGTAAATTACCATGCTATTAAGAGACTCTCAAAATAATTTAAGTGAAGCATGAGAGATCACTAGTTTCTTTAAAACAAATCCACCACCGTGCTCTAAAAGATCTAAGTGAAGCACATAGAGCAAAATTATAACGCTCAAAAGATATAAGTGAAGCACATAGAGCAAAATTATCTAGCTCAAAAGATATAAGTGAAGCACATAGAGCAAAACTACTTAGCTCAAAAGATATAAGTGAAGCACATAGAGCAAAACTACTTAGCTCAAAAGATATAAGTGAAGCACATAGAGTATTCTATCAAATTTAATTCATGTATGGCTCTCTCAAAAGGTGTGTACATCAAGGATGGTTGTGGCATACTAAGACACAAAGACACAAATAATACAAGACGCTCCAAGCCAAACACATATCATGTTGGTGAACAAAAATATAGCTCCAAGTAAATTACCGATGGAAGTGGACGAAAGAGGGGATGCCTTCCGGGGCATCCCCAAGCTTTGACTTCTTGGTGTCCTTGGATTATCTTGGGGGTGCCATGGTCATCCCCAAGCTTAGGCTCTTGCCACTCCTTGTTCCATGATCCATCAAAAGAATTCACCCAAAACTTGAAAACTTCACAACACAAAACTCAAAATAGAAAACTCGTGAGCTCCGTTAGCGAAAGAAAACAAAAGACCACTTCAAGGTACTGTAATGAACTCATTATTTATTTATGTTGGTGTCAAACCTACTGTATTCCAACTTCTCTATGGATTATAAACTATTTTACTAGCCATAGATTCATCAAAATAAGCAAACAACACACGAAAAATAGAATCTGGCAAAAACAGAATAGTCTGTAGTAATCTGTAGCTAGCGCAAGATCTGGAACCCCAAAATGTCACATCCCTAGCTTCTGGTGCTGCCTGGTGTTTGCATCATGTTTAAATTTTGAAACTTGAACTGAGGGAAATTGGAAGCCTCAAAACCCTAAATAAAAGAAGGGCAAAAACCCTAAAAATCTCATTCATTGTTCCAAAATGCTCTTCTTAAATGTTTGATAATTTTTGGCAAGGGTTCTGGTCCCAATCAAAATATTGAACATTTTTAAGGATTTATTTTTGGGACTTTGAATTTAATTCATTAGCTATTTGAATTTGAATTATATTCATATAATTAGAATATAATTTCAAATATCCCTGAAATATTTTATGAGCTTTTGGAAAAGTCCATCTAGCAAAATAAAAATATTCAGAGGAGCTTTTGGCATTGTTTGAATTATTTTTTTTAAATTCAAAACAGTGGCAAAACGAAATTAAATAAAACAAAACAGAAGAAAAAATAAAACAGAGCAGAGAAAACCTTACCTGACGCAGCCCACCTGGCAGCCCGCTAGCCGGCCCAGCACTGTGCTGGCCCGTGCCAGCCACCTGCTTCCTCCCGCCAGAGCAGGCAGGCAGCTGCCTGTCGGCCGCGCGCGCCGCCGTGCGCCACCTCCTGCTTCCCCGGCCCTCCTAGACGATGCCACGGAGGCACCCAGAGCCTTCCCTCGTTCTCCCCTCTCCCTCTGGACCGCTCCCCCTCCGCTGGCTCTCTCTTCCCTCTCTTCCCTGTGAGCCCCGAGCGCAGCCGTCGCCGCCGTTCGCCATAGCCGCGGCCACTGGCCACCCCACGCAATCCCGACGCGCCAAGAAGCTCCGCCACGTTGTCTTCTTCATCTTCGATGAGCGACGCAAGCCGGGAGGGCCTGGAACATCGCCATCGCCGTCGTCTTCCACCTCGGGCTCCGACCACCGCCGTCGTCGATTCGCCGTCTCCACCGCCTCCCCGAGCACGCCGACCTTCTCTTCGAACTCACCGTGAGCCCCTGTCCATTTCCCCTCTCTCCCCGTGCCCGTCCGCGCCTTCTAACCACCCTGGCTGTCGGAGCCGACAGTTCCTCGCCGCCGGCGATGACGCAAACGAGGCTAGAGCCACCGTAGCTAACTCCCGAGCACGGCAATGTGCTCAGCACTCTTCCAGGAGCCGGGCGCGCCCACCCGTGCGACCTGCCGTGCCCCCTAGCGCCAACCCCGACCTCGCCGTGCTCCGGCCGCTGCCCCGCTCGCCGCCGTCGCCAAATCCGACCTCCCCAGCACGAACGGATGCCATGATTCGATGCGCGCTCACACCAGCTACGCGTAGAGCCCCTCAGTCACCGTTTTGGTCGCCGGAGGAGGAATTCCGACCCCCTCCGCCGTCTCGGGCTTCACCGGCGACGAGCCGTGGACCAGGTCCGGTGGGTTTGACTCACTTTGACCACGGCGGGACCCCCCCTGTGTCCATGACAAGTGGGGCCCAGCCCTGTTAGCTAATTAGGATTAGCACTAATCGAATTAGTTAAACTAATTACCCCCTGCTGACACTGACAGTGGGCCCCGTGGCTATTAATTTGATTAGTTAGAGTTAATTAACTCTGTTAGTCACCTGAGTCACTGACCAGTGGGCCCCACTGGTCAGGTTTGACCCGGACCAGTCCCTGTTGACCTGCTGACGTCACACTGACGTCAGGCTGACGCAATAATGAATTACTGGAATTATTATAATTCAGGAAATTCCAGAAAATTGTATAAACTTCTAAAATTCATAGAAATTCAACCGTAACTCCAAATTAAATAATTTATATATGAAAAATTATCAGAAAAATTCAAGGAATCCATCTGTACCATTTTCATGCATGTTTGAACTATGTTTGTCCTCTGATTTGGACAAAACAAATAAATGGCATTTGAATAATCACATATGGAGTTTGAATTTGAATCTTGAATTCAAACCAACCCCATTTAACTTGTTGCTAGATGCATTAGCCCAAAACACATTCATATTGCCATGTCATAGCATGCATCATATTCTGCATTGCATTGATCGTGTTTCCTCTGTGTTTGCCGGTGTTGTTCCCCCTCGATAGGCGTTGTACCGATGATGTGATCGTTGACACTGATGAAGACTCAATGTTATCTTCAGAAGTGCCAGGCAAGCAAAACCCCCTTGTTCATTCCGCTAAAATCCCACTCTCTCGCTCCTGCTCTGTTTTACTGCATTAGGACAACAACGACATATTTGTTACTTGCTGCGGTAGCTGAACCCCTTTATCCTTTGCATGACCTGTCATTGCCACAGTAAATAGATGAAACCCACTAGCATGAGTAGGAGTTGTTTGAGCCCTGTTGTGCCTACTCATTCATGCTTGTTTGTCATGCCTGCTACTGCTTAGAGTTGAGTCAGGTCTGATTCATCGGGATGAATCAGAGGCGTGTGAACATGTCCTACTGTGTGTGAGCTAAGTGTGTGAACACGATTTGGTAAAGGTAGCGGTGAGAGGCCATGTAGGAGTACATGGTGGGTTGTCTCATTGCAGCCGTCCTTAGGAACTGAGTTCTGTGTTTGTGATCCATGACCAGTTACTACCACACATTGGGTTCCGGTAACTCGACCCCTCTCGACTTATTAATCAACATGATCTCTGTCCAGGAGTTGCAACTAGTTTCTGGTGTTTGTAGGTAGTGTTAGTAGTCTACCAAGTGGCACCCGGTACAGGTGGGCTCGGGACAGACTAGGCACAGTGGCCCGGTGTACCAAGTAGCACCCGGATGGTGGGCTTGGGAACCCTGCTCACATCGTTTGGGGCCGTAAGCGACACCCCGGCCGGATCTCCTTGCGGATGGAACCTGAATAGGCGATAAACCTGGACTAGAGACTTGTTCGGTTAGTCAGGTCGTGGCCGACTCCCTCGCCCGGCTTCCGCTTGAAGGTTGCCGAGGTACATGACGTGTACAGGGCGATAAGTGGCGAAAGCGTGTGTGAAGAAGTACACCCCTGCAGGGTTATCATTATCTATTCGAATAGCCGGATTCCTCGGATATGGAAACTTGGACCCCTTGCATAGTTCATAGACAAGTGAAAGTGGATACTCTAAAATACGCAAGATAAGCGTGAGTGCTATGGATGGCGTTCTCGTAGGGAGACGAGAGCGGATCCATAGTGGTGTATTGATATGGTGAATATGTGGACTCGTGTGCGCCACCTCAAAAGAGTTACTTGCAGTCGTAGTTCAGGTTAGCCACCGAGTCAAAGCTGGCTTGCTGCAGTTAAACTCCACCATCCC
This sequence comes from Triticum aestivum, assembly GCF_018294505.1. Taxonomy (NCBI): domain Eukaryota; kingdom Viridiplantae; phylum Streptophyta; class Magnoliopsida; order Poales; family Poaceae; genus Triticum; species Triticum aestivum. The sequence continues at coordinate 384,164,354 of NC_057809.1, read as the reverse complement.
CTTGTTGATAATGATGCATATGTAGTTAGATCTGATGTAAGTCTTGTTGGGTACATTTGTACTCACGTTGCTTAATTTATGTTTTTGCAGAGAGACTTCAGTCTCACTAGTAGTTCCACGTGGACTTCGACGTTTAGCTTGTTACCTCAGCTACGATCTTGTGCCCTCGGCAGGATCTGGTAGATAGTCAGGCTTCTCAGCCTTTTTCATTTATAGTTGTCTGTAATCAGACATGTTAAGCTTCCGCTTGTGCTTCCGCTTGTGCTTTGACTTGTATGCTCTGATTGTTGGGTCATGAGACCCATGTTTGTATCATCTCGCTCCTCGGAGCCTATTGAATAAATACTTGAGTTGTAGAGTCATGTTGTGATGCCATGTTGTATTTGCACATATCGAGCATATTGTGTGTATGTTATTGAAATGCTTGGTATGTGTGGGATCTGACTATCTAGTTGTTTATCCTTAGTAGCCTCTCTTACCGGGAAATGTCTCCTAGTGTTTCCATTGAGCCATGGTAGCTTGCTACTGCTCCGGAACACTTAGGCTGGCCGGCATGTGTACTTCTTCGTTCCTGTGTCTGTCCTTTCGGGGAAATGTCACGCGATGAATACCGGAGTCCTGTTAGCCCGCTACAGCCCGGTTCACCGGAGTCCTGCTAGCCCAGTGCTACAGCCTGGATTCACTCGCTGATGACCGACACGTTCGATGCTGGGTCATGGATGCCTGTCCCTGTAAGTTTGTGCCACTTTGGGTTTACGACTAGCCATGTCAGCCCGGATTCTTTGTCATATGGATGCTAGCGACACTATCATATACGTGAGCCAAAAGGCGCAAACGGTCCCGGGCCAGGTAAGGTGGCACCCGTGGGAATACCGTGCGTGAGGCCGCAAAGTGATATGATGTGTTACATGCTAGATCGGTGTGACTTAGGATCGGGGTCCTGACAGCGTTGGTATCAGAGCTTGACTGCCTGTAGGATTACCAAGCCAAACTGGTCGAAGTTGTGCCTAGAAATGCTTTAGTTATGTAAGGGAATTGATTGTGGGATGGAACGTAAGGCTCTTTTTACTCCTTATACCTTATGCCCTTCTGATCTGAGTCATCTTATCTTTCCTACGGGGATTAAGAACTAGGCTATCTCTTCTTTCTATCAGGATCACGTGTTACTAATCCGTAGACTTATAAGATTGTTGGATTTAAGCTTGAGTTCAGTTCCTACTACTTCCGTATGTTAATTGTTGATCTCGAAACCTTGATATTGTGCTTCGGAGTGGTTATGCCACCATTTTTGAGAATGTCTCAAATCTTTTCTGAGCATTTACAGCAGTTATGTTGTCCGAGTCATCCTAGGTTTCTAAATAGTCTGATGCATTTGCAAAATCCTTTCCCTCTAGTTTCGATGTTCCTTTATGCCAGCTCAATCACACTAATTGTTGAGTTGAGGTATTCTATTGCCTTGACATTTATGTTGGAGTTATTATTATGACCCTAGGTGTCTCAAGGGATCATCTAGTGGTCTAGCCATGATTTGTGTCCTAGTGTGATGATTCTGGCCTTTATTCTCGAGAGCATCTCGTGATGCCACTTAGTAGTAGGTATTCTAGTCCTGGGTTCTGAACCCGAGATTCACTCTACTTACTTCATGTTGATAGTAATTGCTAGCTCCCTTAGGTTATTAGTAACCTTTGCGATAGCCCTCGAAGTTCGTGGTATTTCCTTCTTCCAAATACTATGAACCATTTTATGGCAGAAGTTCCTCGTTGAACTGAACGATCACAACCAGAGTGCTCTTGATGAGTTCTCCATTATATATTGTGGCTCTGCCAGTTCCACCTTTCTGCATGGGTTATCCGGAAGAAATATGTTGAACTTCGTTCGACATGCTAAACCATGCATCCACAACTCAGAAAATCGTATGTTCCTTTGAGTTGTCCCTCTTTAGTTGTCTTCTGACCCTCGTCTATCAATTGATAGTCAAGATTATGTGTGCATTCGTTCATCGATGCCTATTACTCTTGTGGTCTGTCAAGCCATTCTATTCCGGAATGACTAGGAGAAACAAACTCCAGTACCTCATCCATATCTAGGATTGGGTCAAAGCAATTGTGCTCCGCAGATCAAAATGCCAACCAGCTTTTGATTCTGTTCTACCCTGAAGTATTACCGTCTTTATGTCAGTATTTTCATGAGAATGGCACCGGCTCTTGTGAATTCTTGATGTAGTGATACTTCTCGCCATCATTATTCATCCCTCGGTTCCGTGTTGTCGCAACCGGAATGCCTACAAGTGAATCATGATGTGTGAAATCTATAATCCTAGCAACCCCGTTGCTTGGTGGTTAAAGGACAATATTCTCATTCTTAGCATGTTGGTTTTTGAATCATCATTCTAAGACTGATTGTGCTACCTAGTCCTTATTTCGGTGCACCCTTCGATTGATGAGTTAGGATTTTGTCAAGTCCTCGCTCATTTGATCATATCGTCTTGCCCTCAAAAGCGAGATTGTTCTCGAGCTTAGTAACATACCGGTGGTTCGTGATTTTCCGAATATTTTCTCGGAAGTATTACCAGGTTGTCCCTTGACTGTTATGTTGAGCTCGTGATCAAGTTGGTTTATCCCTGTAAACCACCCCTTCTCCAAGAATCCGTGTTGGATACCCTGAGCTAGTCGGATAAGCTAAACAACAACTTGGAGAGTTGGAAGATAAAAGCTTGTCCGATTTAGTTCATTTTAAGGGATATCTTGTGTGTGTGTGTGTGTGTGTTGAAGATAGATGATATCCTTATTGGTTGATCCTCGTGATCAATTGTTGGATCTATTATCTTACCTAAACCTTTGATTTGGAGTATGGGCTATCGTCAAATCAAATCAGAACCAACGATATTCGTAATGTTGTCTTACTCGTGGTTTTCCTCGAGCATACACCATTATATTCTTTGGTCTGACCAATGCTATCACCGTGTTCACTTAACTGTGGAATTCCACTAATATGGGAACCTGGATGAATTGTTGTTGAGCCCATTGACAACATCCTTATCTCCTCCATGATTTTGTTGAACATTAAGCTAGTGTTGGAAACTTGTGTAAGCTTTATCTTCATGACTCGTTCGTGAAGCATATGTTTGGACAAAAGAAGTGAGCCCCTCTAATTCATGTGCACTTGATGCAAGTTGCCGCCATGAATTTGAGAAGGCTTGTTTTACCTCCTTTGGAATCGTCCCAAGTCAGTCATGCACGTGCGAAGAATTCTGTGGTCTGTTAGACTGATCATCTTCATTCCATATGTATATCCTAGCACACCAAGCCACTGATTGACTTGTTCAAGGAAAAGAAGTCTATGCTTGGGATCTAATCCATGGACTTGCGTAAAGACTTCGATATCCTCGATGATGGTTCCCAACCAGAACTCGGTAGTGTTTTATTATAAGACTACCATGTGGTCATGCTTGTCTGGAACAGCGTGTTCACACGTGCGTAGCAGAACCAGCTCATGCTTTGGAGCTTGCTATCGTAGTTCATTTCCGAGAATCTCGCAACGTCATCTCGTCGATTTGTGTTGCAAACTTTCATTTTTCTTCCTAGGCTCGATGAGTCTCGATATCCTGACACCAACCAGATCTGAATCTCAGGCAGATATGATGGTTGGAACATTTCCCAAGAACTATAATACTGGTCCCTCGATAACCGGTAAAGTGGATGTCGTGGCCAACACACCCAGCCGGAAGACCTATTATTGTAGTATCTTGATTGAAGAAGCTGGCCACCTTCCCATAAGGACTTCGTAGGATTTACTCCCTAGTTGTGCCTTATGATTTTTGTGCTCCCGAAGTCCGACCTCTACTTGATGTTCTAGATACCAGACCATTTCTATGAATGGGTTACACTAGCACATCAAGGAGAACATTAGAAGCGGAGTGCTAAATGTCTCTCGGTCGATCATCTAGATTTTGTTTCCTTGGCCTCGCTAAGGTGAAATCTGAGAAAGTGTTATCTTCCTTTGCATCCGCATCATCCATCATCATTCATCATGGTAGTAAGTTGTGTTGCCAGGATCCTTGACACGGATGTTGGTAAAACCTTGATGATTATGGAAATGCTCAAGTTCTTGAGAGCACGCACAAGCACTAGGTATTATCGCCGGCACTAACTGGGATTGCTCCTAGTCTCTTCGGTTATGCTATAACCTTCAAACAGTGAATTCACTCTCTATTGTTGGGTTCTTCCCCAGTTACCAGAATCATTCCCAGCATTTGCATTCTGTTCCCAGCTTGCACCGCCATTGTGCCATTCTACCATGGGTCTCTTCCATTTCCGGTGGTAAGCAAAATCATCCATTACGTTGTCTTCAACAAGGTAATCCACATCATCCAAGTCCGAGTATGCTATTCTACCGACCCCCGCCAATCGATTGCTGTGATTTGCCTTAGGCTGATATAGAGAGTCTCAATGATCTCTATATCAAAGGTAATTCTTTTTGCCACTTAAGGTAATAATCTACGAATCACCCTCCTCCAGGATGTTTCGTCGTGGTATCATGGCAACTCAACTCCTCGCTACGTTGACAATCGTTTACCACCCTCTTAAGTGTGGAATTGTTGTCTACCTAGCGAACCTCCGTCATCCGCTTTACTCCATTCCTATGGATGTGTGCTTCGTCTCTCAGCTTGAGAGATGTTGCTATGTCTCATTCCGTGGGTTAATCCTGAGTGTTCGACCTTCGAGAAGAACAATTCTTTTAGGGTTTTTCCTTTCCTCTCGTTGTCATGTTAGTTGGAGTTCTCAGAGCAAGACTTCGAGACAATGATGGTGATCGAATCAACGTTCATTTGAAGTGCAACCTGGATCGTGAAGATTATACTAGTTTGCGTTTCCCCTTCATCTTACCCTACGCTTGAATCTCGAGACGAGATTCTTGTTTAGTGGGGGTGAGTTGTCACATCCCTAGCTTTTGGTGCTGCCTGGTGTTTGCATCATGTTTAAATTTTGACACTTGAACTGAGGGAAATTGGAAACCTCAAAACCCTAAATAAAAGAAGGGCAAAAACCCTAAAAATCTCATTCATTGTTCCAAAATGCTCTTCTTAAATGTTTGATAATTTTTGGCAAGGGTTCTGGTCCCAACCAAAATATTGAACATTTTTAAGGATTTATTTTTGGGACTTTGAATTTAATTCATTAGCTATTTGAATTTGAATTATATTCATATAATTAGAATATAATTTCAAATATCCCTGAAATATTTTATGAGCTTTTGGAAAAGTCCATCTAGCAAAATAAAAATATTCAGAGGAGCTTTTGGCATTGTTTGAATTATTATTTTTAAATTCAAAACAGTGGCAAAACGAAATTAAATAAAACAAAACAGAAGAAAAAAATAAAACAGAGCAGAGAAAACCTTACCTGACGCAGCCCACCTGGCAGCCCGCTGGCCGGCCCAGCACTGTGCTGGCCCGTGCCAGCCACCTGCTTCCTCCCGCCAGAGCAGGCAGGCAGCTGCCTGTCGGCCGCGCGCGCCGCCGTGCGCCACTTCCTGCTTCGCCGGCCCTCCTAGACGATGCCACGGAGGCACCCAGAGCCTTCCCTCGTTCTCCCCTCTCCCTCTGGACCGCTCCCCCTCCACTGGCTCTCTCTTCCCTCTCTTCCCTGTGAGCCCCGAGCGCAGCCTTCGCCGCCGTTCGCCATAGCCGCGGCCACTGGCCACCCCACGCAATCCCGACGCGCCCAGAAGCTCCGCCCCGTTGTCTTCTTGATCTTCGATGAGCCACGCAAGCCGGGAGGGCCTGGAACATCGCCATCACCGTCGTCCTCCACCTCGGGCTCCGACCACCGCCGCCGTCGATTCGCCGTCTCCACCGCCTCCTCGAGCACACCGACCTTCTCTTCGAACTCACCGTGAGCCCCTGTCCATTTTCCCTCTCTCCCCGTGCCCGTCCGCGCCTTCTAACCACCCTGGCTGTCGGAGCCGACAGTTCCTCGCCGCCGGCGATGACACAGACGAGGCTAGAGCCATCGTAGCTAACTCCCGAGCACGGCAACGTGCTCAGCACTCTTCCAGGAGCCGGGCGCGCCCACCCGTGCGACCTGCCGTGCCCCCTAGCGCCAACCCCGACCTCGCCGTGCTCCGGCCGCCGCCCCGCTCGCCGCCGTCGCCAAATCCGACCTCCCCAGCACGAACGGATGCCACGATTCGATGCGCGCTCACACCAGCTACGCGTAGAGCCCCTCAGTCACCGTTTTGGTTGCCGGAGGAGGAATTCCGACCCCCTCCGCCGTCTCGGGCTTCACCGGCGATGAGCCGTGGACCAGGTCCGGTGGGTTTGACCCACTTTGACCATGGCGGGACCCCCCCCTGTGTCCATGACAAGTGGGGCCCAGCCCTGTTAGCTAATTAGGATTAGCACTAATCGAATTAGTTAAACTAATTACCCCCTGCTGACACTGACAGTGGGCCCCGTGGCTATTAATTTGATTAGTTAGAGTTAATTAACTCTGTTAGTCACCTGAGTCACTGACCAGTGGGCCCCACTGGTCAGGTTTGACCCGGACCAGTCCCTGTTGACCTGCTGACGTCACACTGACGTCAGGCTGACGCAATAATGAATTACTGGAATTATTATAATTCAGGAAATTCCAGAAAATTGTATAAACTTCTAAAATTCATAGAAATTCAACCGTAACTCCAAATTAAATAATTTATATATGAAAAATTATCAGAAAAACTCAAGGAATCCATCTGTACCATTTTCATGCATGTTTGAACAATGTTTGTCCTGTGATTTGGACAAAACAAATAAATGGCATTTGAATAATCACATATGGAGTTTGAATTAGAATCTTGAATTCAAACCAACCCCATTTAACTTGTTGCTAGATGCATTAGCCCAAAACACATTCATATTGCCATGTCATAGCATGCATCATATTGTGCATTGCATTGATCCTGTTTCCTCTGTGTTTGCCGGTGTTGTTCCCCCTCGATAGGCGTTGTACCGATGATGTGATCGTTGACACTGATGAAGACTCAATGTTATCTTCAGAAGTGCCAGGCAAGCAAAACCCCCTTGTTCATTCCGCTAAAATCCCACTCTCTCGCTCCTGCTCTCTTTTACTGCATTAGGACAACAACGACATATTTGTTACTTGCTGCGGTAGCTGAACCCCTTTATCCTTTGCATGACCTGTCATTGCCACAGTAAATAGATGAAACCCACTAGCATGAGTAGGAGTTGTTTGAGCCCTGTTGTGCCTACTCATTCATGCTTGTTTGTCATGCCTGCTACTGCTTAGAGTTGAGTCAGGTCTGATTCATCGGGGATGAATCAGAGGCATGTGAACATGTCCTACTGTGTGTGAGCTAAGTGTGTGAACACGATTTGGTAAAGGTAGCGGTGAGAGGCCGTGTAGGAGTACATGGTGGGTTGTCTCATTGCAGCTGTCCTTAGGAACTGAGTTCTGTGTTTGTGATCCATGACCAGTTACTACCACACATTGGGTTCCGGTAACTCGACCCCTCTCGACTTATTAATCAACATGATCTCTGTCCAGGAGTTGCAACTAGTTTCTGGTGTTTGTAGGTAGTGTTAGTAGTCTACCAAGTGGCACCCGGTACAGGTGCGCTCGGGACAGACTAGGCACAGTGGCCCGGTGTACCAAGTAGCACCCGGATGGTGGGCTTGGGAACCCTGCTCACATCGTTTGGGGCCGTAAGAGACACCCCGGCCGGATCTCCTTGCGGATGGAACCCGAATAGGCGATAAACCTGGACTAGAGACTTGTTCGGTTAGTCAGGTCATGGCCGACTCCCTCGCCCGGCTTCCGCTTGAAGGTTGCCGAGGTACATGACGTGTACAGGGCGATAAGTGGCGAAAGCGTGTGTGAAGAAGTACACCCCTGCAGGGTTATCATTATCTATTCGAATAGCCGGATTCCTCGGATATGGAAACTTGGACCCCTTGCATAGTTCATAGACAAGTGAAAGTGGATACTCTAAAATATGCAAGATAAGCGTGAGTGCTATGGATGGCGTTCTCGTAGCGAGACGAGAGCGGATCCATAGTGGTGTATTGATATGGTGAATATGTGGACTCGTGTGCGCCACCTCAAAAGAGTTACTTGCAGTCGTAGTTCAGGTTAGCCACCGAGTCAAAGCTGGCTTGCTGCAGTTAAACTCCACCATCCCCTTGTTGATAATGATGCATATGTAGTTAGATTTGATGTAAGTCTTGCTAGGTACATTTGTACTCACGTTGCTTAATTTATGTTTTTGCAGAGAGACTTCAGTCTCACTAGTAGTTCCACGTGGACTTCGACGTTTAGCTTGTTACCTCAGCTACGATCTTGTGCCCTCGGCAGGATCTGGTAGATAGTTAGGCTTCTCAGCCTTTTTCATTTATAGTTGTCTGTAATCAGACATGTTAAGCTTCCGCTTGTGCTTTTACTTGTATGCTCTGATTGTTGGGTCGTGAGACCCATGTTTGTATTATCTCGCTCCTCGGAGCCTATTGAATAAATACTTGAGTTGTAGAGTCATGTTGTGATGCCATGTTGTATTTGCACATATCGAGCATATTGTGTGTATGTTATTGAAATGCTTGGTATGTGTGGGATCTGACTATCTAGTTGTTTATCCTTAGTAGCCTCTCTTACCGGGAAATGTCTCCTAGTGTTTCCACTGAGCCATGGTAGCTTGCTACTGCTCCGGAACACTTAGGCTGGCCGGCATGTGTCCTTCTTCGTTCCTGTGTCTGTCCTTTCGGGGAAATGTCACGCGATGAATACCGGAGTCCTGTTAGCCCGCTACAGCCCGGTTCACCGGAGTCCTGCTAGCCCAGTGCTACAGCCTGGATTCACTCGCTGATGACCGACACGTTCGATGCTGGGTCATGGATGCCTGTCCCTGTAAGTTTGTGCCACTTTGGGTTTACGACTAGCCATGTCAGCCCGGATTCTTTGTCATATGGATGCTAGCGACACTATCATATACGTGAGCCAAAAGGCGCAAACGGTCCCGGGCCAGGTAAGGTGGCACCCGTGGGAATACCATGCGTGAGGCCGCAAAGTGATATGATGTGTTACATGCTAGATCGGTGTGACTTAGGATCGGGGTCCTGACACAAAAATTCTAAAATAAATTGCTGGACGTGAGGAATTTATCTAATAATCATCTTCAAAAAGAATTAACTAAATATCACTCTCCAAATAAAAATGACAGCAGTTCTCGTCAGCGCTAATGTTTCTGTTTTTTACAGCAAGTTCAACAAGACTTTCCCCAAGTCTTCCCAAAGGTTCTACTTGGCACAAACACTAATTAAACACAAAAAACACAACCAAAACAGAGGCTAAATAATTTATTTATTACTAAGCAGGAGAAAAAATCAAGGAATAAAATTAAATTGGGTTGCCTCCCAACAAGTGCTATCATTTAACGCCCCTAGCTAGGCATAAAAGCGAGGATAGATCTAGGTATTGCCATCTTTGGTAGGCAATCCATAAGTGACTCTCATGATAGTTTCATATGGTAATTTTATTTTCTTTCTAGGAAAGTGTTCCATGCCATTTTTTTAATGGAAATTGAAATCTAATATTCCCTTCCTTCATATCAATAATCGCACCAACCGTTCTAAGGAAAGGTCTACCAAGAATAATAGGGCAAGAAGGATTGCAATCTATATCAAGAACAATGAAATCTACAGGCACATAATTCCTATTTGCAACAATAAGAACATCATTAATCCTTCCCATAGGTTTCTTAATAGTGGAATCCACAAGATGCAAGTTTAGAGAGCAATCATCAAAATTACGGAAATCTAGTAAATCACACAAAGTCTTGGGAATAGTAGAGACACTAGCACCCAAATCACACAAAGCATAAAACTCATGATTTATAATTTTAATTTTAATAGTTGGTTCCCACTCATCATAGAGTTTTCTAGGGATAGAAACTTTCAACTCAAGTTTTTCTTCATAAGATTGTATCAAGGCATCAACAATATGTTCGGTGAAGGCTTTATGTTGACTATAAGCATGTGGAGAATTTAGCACCGATTGCAACACGGAAATACAATCAATTAAAGAGCAACTTTCATAATTAAATTCCTTGAAATCCAATATAGTGGGTTTAGCAACATCTAGATTTTTATTTCTTTCAATCCCACTTTCATCAATTTCATCATTAAGATCTAAATACTCTGAATTTTTAGAACACCTTCTAGGTAAAGGAGGATCATATTCAGTTTCATCAAGATTCATATGGCAAAACAAAGATTTAATAGGAGACACATCAATAAATTTTAGATCTTCATCTTGATTTTCATAGGTATTGGAAGAACACGCTTTAATAAAGGCATCTTTGGAAGCACGCATCCTAGCGGTTCTTTCCTTGCTCTCATCAATGGAAATTCTCATGGCTTTGAGAGACTCATTGATATCATGCTTTGGAGGAATAGATCTAAGCTTTAAAGAATCAATCTCAAGAGAAATTCTATCAACATTTCTAGCCAAATCATCAACTTTAAGCAATTTCTCCTCAAGCAAAGCATTAAAATTCTTTTGTGAATTCATAAACTCTTTAACACTAGTCTCAAATTCAGAGGGCATCTTGTTATAATTTCCATAAGAGTTGTTGTAGGAATTCCCATAATTATTAGAAGGATTACTAGGGTATGGCCTAGGATTAAAATTCCCTCTATAAGCGTTGTTACCAAAATTATTCCTACCAACAAAATTCACATCCATAGATTCATTGTTATTCTCAATCAAAGACAAAGGCATATCATTAGGATCAGAAGAAACACTCTTAGTAGAAAATAATTTCATAAGTTCATCCATCTTTCCACTTAACACATCGATTTCTTCTATCACATGCACTTTTTTATTAGAAGATCTTTCAGTATGCCATTGAGAATAATTAACCATAATATTATCTAGGAGTTTAGTAGCATCTCCTAAAGTGATTTCCATAAAAGTGCCTCCCACGGCCGAATCTAAAAGATTTCTAGAAGCAAAATTCAATCCAGCATAAAAAATTTGTATGATCACCCACAAATTCAAACCATGAGTAGGGCAATTACGGATCATTAATTTCATTCTCTCCCAAGCTTGTGCAACATGTTCATGATCAAGTTGTTTAAAGTTCATAATATCGTTTCTAAGAGAGATGATCTTAGCGGGAGGAAAATACTTAGAGATAAAAGCATCTATGCACTTGTTCCATGAATCAATACTATTCTTAGGCAAAGACTAAAACCAAGCTTTAGCACGATCTCTAAGCGAAAAAGGAAATAGCTTCAATTTAATGACATCCTTATTGACATCTTTTTTCTTTTGCATATCACATAAATCAACGAAGCTATTCAGATGAGTAGCAGCGTCTTCACTAGGAAGGCCGGCGAATTGATCTTTCATAACAAGATTCAACAAAGCAGTATTAATTTCACAAGATTCAGCATCGGTAAGAGGAGCAATTGGAGTGCTAAGGAAATCATTATTATTGGTATTGGTGAAGTCACACAATTTAGTAATATCTTGAGCCATCGTGACAAACAAGCAATCTAACACACGGGCAAACAAAAAGCAAACGGGCAAAAAGAGGCAAATAGAGAGGGGGGATAGAGAGAGAGGGCGAATAAAATGGCAAGGGTGAATTGGGGGGGAGAGGAAAACGAGAGGCAAATGGCAAATAATGTAATGCGAGAGATAGGGATTGTGATGGGTACTTGGTATGTTGTCTTTTTGCATAGACTCCCCAACAACGGCGCTAGAAACCCTTCTTGCTACGTCTTGAGCTTGCGTTGGTTTTCTCCGAAGAGGAAGGGATGATGCAGCAGAGTAGCATAAGTATTTCCCTCAGTTTTTGAGAACCAAGGTATCAATCCAGTAGGAGCCCACGCTCAAGTCCCTCGTACCTGCACAAAGCGATAGCTACTCGCAACCAACACGATTAGGGGTTGTCAAGCCCTTCACGGTCACTTACGAGAGTGGGATCTGATAGATATAATATTTTTGGTATTTTTGGTATAAAGATGCAAAGTAAAAAGTAAAGGCAAAGTAAAAAAGCAAAGCAAGATTAAAGTAATGGAGATTGATATGATGAGAATAGACCCGGGGGGCATAGGTTTCACTAGTGGCATCTCTCAAGAGCATAAGTATTCTATGGTGGGTGAACAAATTACTGTTGAGCAATTGACAGAATTGAGCATAGTTATGAGAATATCTAGGCATGATCATGTATATAGGCATCACGTCCGTGACAAGTAGATCGAAACGATTCTGCATCTACTACTATTACTCCACTCATCGACTGCTATCCAGCATGCATCTAGAGTATTAAGTTAAAAACAGAGTAACGCCTTAAGCAAGATGACATGATGTAGAGAGATAAATTCATGCAATATGAAATAAACCCCATCTTGTTATCCTCGACGGCAATGATACAATACGTGCCTTGCTGCCCCTTCTGTCACTGGGTAAGGACACCGCAAGATCGAACCCAAAGCTAAGCACTTCTCCCATGGCAAGAACTACCAATCTAGTTGGCCAAACCAAACGGATAATTCGAAGAGACTTGCAAAGATAACCAATCATATATAAAAGAATTCAGAGAAGATTAAAATATTATTCATAGATAGACTTGATCATAAACCCACAATTCATCGATCTCAACAAACACACCGCAAAAAGAAGATTACATCGAACAGATCTCCATAAGAGAGGGGGAGAACTTTGTATTGAGATTCAAAGAGAGAGAAGAAGCCATCTAGCTACTAACTATGGACCCGAAGGTCTGAGGTAAACTACTCACACTTCATCGGATAGGCTATGATGATGTAGAAGCCCTCTTCCGACGGAGCTCCGGAACAGGCCCCGAGATGGGATCTCGTGGATACAGAAAGTTGTGGCGGTGGAATTAGGTTTTTGGCTCCTATTCTGATAGTTTGGGGGTACATGTGTATATATAGGAGGAAGAAGTACGTCGATGGAGCACCCAGGGGCCCACCAGGCAGGGGGCGCGCCCTTGGGGGGGCGCCCCCACCCTCGTGACCGCCTCTCTGATGCCTTGGCGTAGGGTCCAAGTCTCCTGGATCACGTTCGGTGAGAAAATCACGTTCCTGAAGTTTTTATTCCGTTTGGACTCCGTTTGATATTCTGTTTCTCCGAAACACTGAAATAGGCAAAAAACAGCAATTCTGGGCTGGGCCTCCAGTTAATAGGTTAGTCCCAAAAATAATATAAAAGTGGAAAATAAAGCCCAATATAGTCCAAAACAGTAGATAATATAGCATGGAGCAATCAAAAATTATAGATATGTTGGAGACGTATCACCCCACTGCCCGAAGATCCAGCAAAGGCTCTCTTAACGGAGATGCTGGTTTTGGCGCCCTATGAGGCGCCGGAGAAGATGGCCAAGAAGAAGGCCGCGGGGACCAGGAAAGGTCTCCGGCGCAAGGTTGTATCGGGCTCATCGTCCGAAAACACCGAGGCACACTCCTCCCACGAAAACGAGGAGGCGGAAGAGGAAAGTTCTCCCCCCCAACCGGCGGGGGGGGGGGACAAGAAAAGGAAGGCCGCCCCATCTGGGGAGGCCGAAAGGTCCAAGAAGGGAAGAACCCTCCTTCCGGACCACTCCACAACAGCCGCTTACAGCGACGAGGAGTGGTTTCCCTGGGACAAGCCCCTGGCGAAGTCGTAATTATCCGGATACTATAATAGTTCTGGTATGTTTTGTTTTATTGCTTCTTATAATGTCAAACGTGATCGTTCAGTCCATCCAAAGCACACATCGACGTATCCTCTTCGGATGAGTCTTTGGGCCAGTCGGCGATGAACAGCGATTCACTCCCGACAGCCACCTCCCCCCGGCCCACGGACGACATCGAGGTGTTGTCCCAAAGGGCACCGGACCAAGGGGAGGTAATTCTGGAGGCACCCCAAGGCGACATCCCAGATGTCGGGCACATGGGGGGGTAAGACTCCCATGGGTTCTAATGACGGGGGTTGCAGCAAGTTTGGCCCCCAGCCGGATACTACGCCGGAACCTCCAGTGGTTCCGGATTCTGTCAGGCGACCCCTCGCTAAGGGGGTTGAGCCGTCTGTGCCGATGGCCTTTGTCCATCCAGAGGCATCGGACAACTTGCTGGAAGCGCTTCATGGCGCTTCCATTGACGAAGAGCACCGCACCATCATGAGTGCGGTGGTCGAGAAGGTTCGGTCCGCCAAAAGTGGATTGACCAAAGCCTGTGCTAGCCTCCTAACAGGCTTTAAGGTAAGTAATCAAATTATGAGAACATATCACATCATAGATAGTAGCCCCTGATGCTCTGTTTGGTGGTCACAAAGAAATGCCGAACAGAGGATCAAATAACAATCACAGGAGTCTGATCAGAATATGTCTATGTGAATAAGCAGGCTTCGCTGCTGGCTGCTGCTGGCCATTGCCGATCGTACTATGGAGGTCTCCGTACTGAAGCAGGACCTTGAGCAGTCCGAGGAAGAGCTCGGCCTTACCAAGAGGCAGCTCGAAGAGAACAAAGGTAAGTGATACCCCGTCTGAATTCGGAGCTCTCTAGGAGTGTTCACAGATCTACCACGCAGCGTATCGGATGCCGCGGAGTTCTACCATGCCGAGGAAGGGAGCTCGACGGAGAAGTTGTTCTGGTCTCAATATGCTGGGATGGAACATCCGATGCCCTTGAGTGACCAGCTGAAGCAACTGGTCAAGCTTCACAAGGCGGCTGAACTGGCCATGAAGGGTCTCATAGTCCGGATGTGGCCTGGCGAGCCCCTGCCTGGCAGCTACTTCGGCCTGGTAAAGCGGCTTGTGAATGCCTGCCCACGGTTTGAAGTCATAAAGCGGTCCGTCTGCATTGAAGGTGCGCACAGAGCCTTTGCCCGTGCGAAAGTGCACTGGGCGAAGATGGATGCCGAAAAGCTGGTGAAGGTGGGGCCACCGGAGGGCAAGGAGCATCGCCACCCCGAAAAGTATTATGATAGTGTCCTGAAGGGTGCCCGCCTTGTGGCGGAGGAATGTGCTAAGGATGTAATATTTGAATGAATGTACGCATGTGATCCTATAATATGAAAATGAGTTCATGCGTGCTATATAACGCTTGTCAATTTAAAATATTACCTCTGTGCGGCTGTTTATAAAATCTGAGAGTTGGCTAGTCGTCGGCTTCTGCCCCCATGTAACTAGTACTAAGGTGTTCAGGATAAATCTTAAACACTCTTTATCCAAAAAAAATTGGTCCTTTAAGGAGGTGTTTAGCGCAGTGAACAAGGCAATCGGACTATACAACTTTATCACTCTCACTTAGCCATAGAAGTCTACAATTTTAAATTTTAGTGAAGCCCCTAGTATTCGTAAGGCCGAACTTGGGGCGCTATATACGCCTAAATCGGACAAGGCCGATTCCTCGCCCAAAGCCGAAAAAATCTTTAAGGATTTGAGAACTCTCAAACAGCGACCAGCTCTCGCTGCATCATGACAGTCAGTTTTCAGCTTTCTCTACTGAGGTGCTCGTCCGGAAGAACCGGGACACAATCGTAGTAGTTCTCCTAGTGCTACCTTAGCCGATATAGCGGAACATAAGGTACCAAAACATGGGAGCCGGGCAAACCCAACTATTGACCCAAGACATGATTCGGAGCTGATGCATATAATGCTATAAGTTTGGGGTGCCACACTGTCGAAAGTGTTCGGACTTTTCTTGCCGTGTTATGGGGTACACTGAAGCCCCTGGCGCACTGGACTTATGAGAATGTACGGGTGCAATTTGTTGTAAATAAGCAGACAAGGAAAAAAGATGAAGAAATGCAATAATAAGCTAACGTTGTACATTGCTATTTAAATGATACGTCAAAGCGTATGTATACAAGTACTGCAATAAGCAAAAATAGGACTATTTAACATGTCCTATCCAAGGGCAAGCTGCGTGTGGGTATGTAAAACAGGTATAGCGATCATTGTCAGAGGCCACTGCGGAAGGGGACAATATCGAAGATCAACTCCTCGCTTTGGAAGTTGTCCTGAGATCCGAAGACCACTTCCAGTGTGATTGAGCCCGTGCAATAGGCCTCTACACCTGGTATGACACCTTTAAAGGTGGTTTTTGTGGGTTTGATCCTCGAGGGGTCGATACCCATTTTGCGCACTGTATCCTAATAGAGCAGGTTCATGCTGCTGCCACTGTCCATAAGGACTCGAGTGAGGTGAAATCCGTCAATGATGGGGTCAAGGACCAATGCGGCAGAACCGCCATGACGGATACTAGTAGGGTGGTCCCTGCGATGGGAAGTGATCGGACAAGAAGACCATGGGTTGAACTTTGGGGCGACTGGCTCCATCGCATAGACGTCCCTTAGTGCACGCTTCCGTTCCCGCTTGGGAATATGGGTTGCGACCATTTTCACTTAGGGAGGAAATTTCTTCTGTCCTCCTGTGTTCGGCGGCCGGGGCTCCTCCTCATCGTCGCTATGTAGCCCCTTTTCCTTGTTTTCAGCATTCAACTTGCCTGCCTGTTTGAACACCCAACATTCTCTGTTGGTGTGGTTGGCTGGTTTATCGGGGGTGCCGTGAATTTGACACGAGCGATCGAGTATGCGGTCCAAACTGGATGGGCCCAGATTGCTTCTTTTGAAGGGCTTTTTCCGCTGACCAGATTTAGAGCCACTGAATCCGGCATTGACTGTCGTGTCTTCGGTGTTGTCGCCATTGTTGCGGCGCTTGTGTTTGTTGCAACGTGGCTTGCCGTTGCTATCTCTGGCATCTGAATTGCCAGGATTTCTTAATGTGTTGTTGCTGCGGGCCAGCCAGCTGTCCTCGCCCGCACAAAAGCGGGTCATGAGTGTCATGAGGGCTGCCATGGACTTCGGCTTCTCTTAGCCGAGGTGTCGGGCGAGCCACTCGTCGCGGATGTTATTCTTAAATGCCGCTAAGGCCTTGGCATTCGGACAGTGACAATTTGGTTATTTTTAGTTAGGAACCGAGTCCAGAATTTCCTGGCTGACTCCCTGGGATGTTGGGTTATGTGACTCAAGTCATCAGCATCCGGTGGTCGCACATAAGTGCCCTGGAAGTTGTCAAGGAATGCGTCTTCCAAGTTCTCCCAACTGCCAATGGAGTTCGCCGGCAGGCTATTCAGCCAATGCCGAGCCGGCCCTTTGAGTTTTAGTGGGAGGTACTTGATGGCATGTAGATCGTCACCGCGGGCCATGTGGATGTGGAGGAGGAAATCTTCAATCCATACCGCGGGGTCTGTTGTACCATGATATGATTCAATGTTCATGGGTTTAAACCCTTCTGGGAATTCGTGATCCATTACTTCATCGGTGAAGCATAGGGGGTGTGCGGCGCCTCTGTGCCGGGCTATATGACGACGCAATTCATACGAGTCTTGTCTGCTGTCCGGCGCCCTGTGGGTGGTGGTTCCAGTCCTTCTCCTGCATCGTCGTCCATACCATCGATGTCTTCGGAGCTGAAATCAAGCATGTCGGTTAAGTCGTTGGCAGTGGCTATTAAGTGGGTGGTGGGTGGGGAATGAATTTCTTCGTCGTCCGCTTCCCACTCAAGCCGGACATAGTTCGTCCAAGGGTCTCCTGACAAGGAGGGAGACCTCAATGAATTTAGCACGTCGCCCAAGGGCGAGTGCTGAAAAATATTCGTAGAGGTAAACTCCATGATCGGTGGCCAATCAGATTCGATAGGCACGGACGCAAGCGGTTCAGAGCGTGTGGCCAGGGACGAATCCAAGGGTCCGATGACACAGGTCTCAAAGGAGGTGAAGTTAGTATTCGGCTCTATCGCCGCTGAGTGTGTGGCCTCCGTGGCGGGGTCCATCCACCCCTCCTCAGACGGCACGATCTGCTTCGGATTGAGGGTCGGAGTAGCTGTAGGTGTGATCACCCGAACACCATCCGACGGCAGGGCTAAGTCATGCTCGTCGTGACTGTGCAGCGCACCTGACATGGGCTCGAATCTGTGGAAGATCAAGTCTCCGCGGATGTCAGCAGTATAGTTCAAGCTTCCGAACCTAACCTGATGGCCAGGGGCGTAGCTCTCGATCTGCTTCAGATGGCCAAGCGAGTTGGCCCGCAGTATGAAGCTGCCGAATACAAAGATCTGTCTGAGGAGAAAAACCTCATCCTGGATCGCGTCATTGCCAATGATCGAAGGAGCCATCAAGCCTTTATCGTGACGACACAGTGGAACTCTCAATGAAAGCACCAATGTCGGTGTCAAAACTGGCGGATCTCGGGTAGGGGGTCCCAAACTGTGCGTCTAAGGCTGATGGTAACAGAAGGTGGGGGACACAATGTTTACCCAAGTTCGGGCCGTCTCGATGGAGGTAATACCCTACTTCCTGCTTGATTGATCTTGATGATATGAGTATTACAAGAGTTGATCTACCACGAGATCGTAGAGACTAAACCCTAGAAGCTAGCCTATGAATATGATTTTTTTGTCCTACGGACTAAACCCTCCGGTTTATATAGACATCGGAGGGGGCTAGGGTTACACAGAGTCAGTTACCGAGAAGGAGAGTCCCACCCGAACACGGGACGAAGCCTTCAATCTTGTATCTTCATAGTCCAACAGTCCGTCCAAAGTATACAGTCCGGCTGTCCGAGGACCCCTTAATCCAGGACTCCCTCACCGCCCCTAACCCGCACCG
>NC_057809.1:384129171-384144998 GCF_018294505.1 Triticum aestivum | reverse complement strand
CGCCGCCGCACCACCGCACCGCACCGCCCGGCCCCGCCCCTCATCGTGGTGAGTTTTTTTTTCTGTTTTTAGATTTATTTTATGTTTGTTTAGTTTAGGTTAGGTTAGTTTAGGTTATTTAGTTTAGTTTAGGTTAATTTAGTTTATTTTAGGTTACATTTAGTTTATAGTTTTGTTTAGGTTTTTTTCCTGTTTTTTAGAATACTCAAGAAAGATGAAAAAAAAGAAAAAGAAGAAGAAGAAGAAGAAGAAGAAGAAGAAGAAGAAGAAGAAGAAGAAGAAGAAGAAGAAGAAGAAGAAGAAAGAACAATAAGTAGTAGAAGAAGAAGATGATGAAAAAAATAAGTAGAAGTTGAAGATGAAAAAAAGAAGTAGGAAAAGGGGGCGCTCCGGGACGAGCGGGTTAATTAGGGGGTTCCTCGGTGTCGATGGAACCCTAAATAGCAAGTATCGTCGGTGCGAGATACATGTGGCCGTCGGTGCCGAACACTACATCCATGTCCCACAAGTACGCCGACGTCCAGCGTCCCAAACCAACTGTTCTCGGCGTCGATGGCGGTTGAAGACCATCACGAATTTTCCCGGCAGCCTCTGCGATGACGATTTAAAGGCAAGTGTTGAAACTTGAAACACCCAAACTGACTCAAGTAGGTTTGGTTGTTTGAAATTTCAAAAGTTTGCTTTAATCCTCATCGCAGAGGCTGCCAGACAAATTCGCGATGGTGTTCGACCATCATCGGCCACCAGAACTATTGTTGCGGGATGCCGGGCGCCGGCTTCACTTGTGGAATGTGGATCTAGTGTTCAACACCGAGTGCCACATGTATCTCGCACCGATGATACTTGCTATTTAGGGTTCCATCAATGCCAAGGACCCCCTAACCCTCTCGTCCTATTGTCAATATTTAGTTAGGTCGACGAAAGAAACAAAATTGCTATGTTACTCATCTTTGGATTTAAATGTGCAGTTATTTTGTTGTTGCGAGGGTATAGTGTTCGACGAGCTCCGCCCCTGCGTTCGTTGGTGAGCACAAATGACATCTCCCCCTCCCCCCTTCATTTGCTTTGTTCCGGTCTTCGTGTCGATGAAACTTTCTAGCTATAGGTGTCAATCATCAGTATGCATAACCACGATTCGTCTCCCGTTCGAAAGGATTACATCTATAAATATGCATGCATTTGCATATTTATAATCGTGATTCTTTCGAATTGTCCAACGTTATCCATGGACAGCCCGAGTATGTGTAGATTGGGTTCGTTTTCCCATATGCTCTGCTCCGGATCCGATGCAGAATTTCGTCAGTGCCTCCCTGTTGTTCTCCGGGTACACATCCTCTCTGCTTATTGCCGAGACGTGTATCACGAGAACAACGGGGAGGTGCTGCCAAAATTTTGCGTCGGATCCAGAGCAGAGCACGGGAAAACGAACCCAATCTACACATACCCGGGTGGGATTAGGACCTATCTTTACCTATTAGCGTGTAGGTTGCATGGACGTAATAAAACTGAGAAACTCCATTAACTAATGGATATGGTTTGTTTAATTATGTATATATTTCTTGTGTGTCCAGTAGGAAGTCAATATGAGTGATCATGCATGGATGTACACTGGTTACGCTAGTCAAAAAGTTTGGACCGAGGAATGGTTAACAAAAACCAAGGGGTTTGTTAGAGCCGCATTTGCAAATGGCTAGGAATTATGCTGGTGCCCCTGTGCCCGTTGCGACAACTATAAAAAGAGGGACGAGCTTGAAAATGGATACTTAGCTTATTTTCCTCACATTTGTTGTGATGAAGGTAATTTTTCTCTAGTGTTTTACTTTACAAATGGATACCTAGCTTATTTTCCTCCAAAATGGCATAATTACCTAAGTTAGATAAAAAATGAGCTATACTTAGCTTATTTAGTTCATTTATGACATACTTAGCATACTTAGGTCAAAAATGTCATGATAATCTTTGTTACCTCCAAAATGATATAGACTTAGCTTATTTCCTCGAAAATGACATAATAACCTTACTAAGCTCCAAAATAACCTATTTACCTAGCTTAGCTCTAAAATGACCTACACTTAGCATTTTTACCTAGCTTAGCAATAAAATGGTATTTTTACCTACCTTAGTTAGAAGAAGAATAAGAAAAAGAAGAGGAGAGGAGAAAAAGAAAGAGAAGAAAAAAAGTCTTCTTCTTCTTCTTCTAACTAGTCTCCTTCTTCTTCTTCTTCTTCTTCATCTAACTTTAATCTTTCCCAATTTGCAGATTTGCTTTACATGAGGAAGCTTGGATTCATGGAGTGTACTATTCATCTGATGCTTCCTTGTTGTTTATGAAAACTTGTTTGGATATGTATGTCTGCATGGATATGTTGATGGAAACTTGTTTCTGGTTATGTATATATGGATATGTTGGACTTTGTTGAACTATGTTGTTGGATTTGATGAAATATGTTGTTGGACATGCTGTTGGATATGTTGGATATGTATGCATGTATATCTGTGTTTGAAACCATGTCTAATTAATTGGATTTAAATAAAAATAGGGGATATATAGCCTCTTTGCCGTCTGCTAGCAGACAGCAAAGAGGACACGTGGCACTCACCTATGCAAACTAGGAACACTGGCTGCCTATTTTGTCATTTTGCCGTCTGCTGGCAGACGGCAAAGTGACCAGCTGTGTCGTTTGCTAGCAGACGACAAAGATTCAAACCTCTTTGCCATTGGCTGGCGGACGGCATAGCTGGACACGTGGCAGCTTCCTAGTGCTGCCTAGCTGAGCTCTTTGTCGTCTGTCAGCGGATGGCAAAGAGCTTTGACTCTTTGCCGTCCACTGGCAGACGGCAAAGAGCGCCGTTAACCCCCTAACGGCTCTCACCCCACCCCACTGTCGTCCGTTATCTTTGCCGTCTGCTGGCCTCGGACGGCTGACGACACAACACTTTGCCGCCAGTTTCTAGGAAGCGGACGACAAAGAAGGCCTTTGCTGGCACGCGTTCAGACGGACGTTTTTCCGTCCACTGGCTGACGGCAAAGATGTTTGCCGTCCGGGATCTATGCCTTTGCCATCCGCCATGGCGGACGGCAAAGAAGCTGATTCCAGTAGTGTGGGGGCCCCTTTGGTACTTATTTTCTCCAATATTCTTCATATATTCCATAAAAATTCTCCATGAAGTTTTAGCTTGTTTAGAGTTGTGCCGAATAGGTAGCTTGATGTAGCTTTTCCATGTCCAGATTTCCAGCTGCCGGAATTCTCCCTCTTTGTGTATACCTTGCATATTATGGGAGAAAAGGCATTAGAATTACTCCAAAAAGTATTATTATGGATAAAAACATCATAAATAACAGTAGCAAAACATGATGCAAAATGGACGTATCACCCATCTAATAAGTCTAGGTGTTGCATCTTTATTTTCCATAAGATATTTAATAGCAGCATGATCAGTGTGAACAGTTACTTTCAAATCAACAATATAAGGTATGAACTTATCACATGCAAATACAACTGCTAGAAATTACTTTCAGTGGTAGCATAATTTCTATGGTCAATGTCTAGAGTTTTACTAGCATACTGGATAACATTTAATTTCTTATCAACTCTTTGTCCTAGAACAACACCAACAGCATAATCACTAGCATCACACATAATTTCAAAGGGTAAATTCCAATTAGGTGGCTGAACAATAGGTGTAGAAATCGAGGCCTTCTTAAGTATTTCAAATGCTTCTACACAATCATCATCAAAAACAAAAGGAACATCTTTTTGTAAGAGATTAGTGAGAGGCCTAGAAATTTTATAGAAGTCTTTAATAAACCTCCTATAGAAACCAGCATGACCAAGGAAACTTCTTATACCTTTGATATCTTTAGGACACGGCATATTTTCAATAGCGTCTACTTTAGCTTTATCAACTTCAATACCTCTTTCAGAAACTTTATACCCCAAGACAATACCTTCATTAACCATAAAGTGGCATTTCTCCCAATTCAAGACAAGATTAGTTTCTTCACATCTCTACAAAACTCGGTCAAGGTTTCTTAAGCAATCATCAAAAGAAGTTCCGTAAACGGAGAAATCATCCATGAAAACCTCAACAATATTTTCACAAAAGTCAGAGAATATAGAAGTCATACATCTTTGAAAGGTAGCAGGTGCATTGCATAAACCAAAAGGCATACGTCTATAAGAAAAGGTACTGAAAGGGCAAGTAAAAGTGGTTTTCTCTTGATCTTCCTTTCACACAAGTATTTGAGAGAAACCAGAATAACCATCTAGAAAGCAAAAATGAGTATGTTTGGATAATCATTCTAGCATTTGATCAATAAAATGTAGAGGGTAATGATCTTTTCTAGTAGCTTTATTTAATTTGCGGAAATCAATTACCATTCTATAACCTGTAACAATTCTTTGAGGAATCAACTCATTCTTATCATTAGGAACAACAGTAATACCTCCCTTCTTAGGGACACAATGAATAGGACTTACCCATTGACTATCAGCAATATGATAAATTATACCTACCTCCAGAAGCTTTAGTATTTCATTTCTTACCACCTCTTTCATCTTAGAATTTAATCGTCGTTGCTGATCAACAACCGGTTTAGCATCTTTCTCCAATTTAATTTTGTGATGACATAGAGTGGAACTAATGCCCTTAAGAGCATCAACAGTATATCCAATAGCGGCACGGTGCTTATTCAGAGTTCAATAATTTATTTTCTTCATGCTCTGAGAGGTTAGCACTAATAATAACATGATATATCTTCTTTTCATCAAGATAAGCATATTTTGGAGTATCGGGTAGTGGTTTAAGCTCAAACACGAGATCACCCTTAGGTGGAGGAGGATCCCCAAGGATTTCAACATGCAAATTGTGTTTCAAAATAGGTCCTTGATTAAAGAATACTTCATCTATTTCCCTTCTTTCATTCATAAACATATCATTTTCATGGTCTAGCAAATATTTTTCTAAAGGATCATTAGGAGGTACGGAAATAGAAGCAAGACCAATAATTTCATCCTTACTAGGCAATTCTTTATCATGGGGTTGTGTACGAAATTTAGAGAAATTAAAATCATGAGACATATCCCCTAAATCAACAGGAACAATATCTTTCTCGAAGTCTATCTTAGCATTAATAGTATTCAAGAAAGGTCTGCCAAATATAATGGGACAAAAATTATCTTGTGGGGAACCAAGAACAAGAAAATCAGTAGGATATTTGATCTTCCCACATAAGACTTCAACATCTCTAACAATCCCAATTGGTGATATAGTATCTCTATTAACAAGCTTAATAGTAACATCAATATCTTCTATCTCAATAGGTGCAATATCATTCATAATTTCTTTATATAAGGTATAATGAGTTACACTCACACTAGCACCCACGTCACATAAGCCATGATAACAATGATCTCCTATTTTAACATAAACAATAGGCATGCCAACAACAGGTCTATGTTTATCTTTCGTATCAGGTTTAGCAATTCTAGCAGCTTCATCACAGAAATAAATAACATGCCCATCAATATTATCATCCAAGAGATCTTTAACCATATCAATACTAAGTTCAACTTTAATTTTTTCAGCAGGTTTGGGTGCTCTAATATTACTTTTGTTAACCATAGTTGAAGCTTTAGCATGATCCTTTATTCTAATAGGGAAAGGTGGTTTCTCAATATAAGCAGTAGGAACAATAGGATCAACATTATAAGTAATAGTTTCTTCTTCAACTTTAATTGGTTCAACTAATTTAACTTCAATGGGAGGATGATACTTAAACCACTTCTCCTTAGGGAGATCAACATGAGTAGCAAAAGATTCACAGAAAGAAGCTACAATCTCAGAGTCAAGTCCATATTTAGTGCTAAAATCACATAAAGCATCAGTATCCATAAAAGATTTAACACAATCAAACTTAAGGTTTATACCTGACTCTTTACCTTCGTCGAGATCCCAATATTCAAATTTGCATTTAATTATTTCCAATAAATCCCATTTGATATCCTTCCTCATATAGGAACCAGTACAAGAACTATCGAGCATGGATCGATCATTGTGAGAAAGCCAAGCATAAATGTTTTGAATAATAATTTATCTTGAGAGCTCATGATTGGGGAATGAATATAACATTGACTTAAGCCTCCCCCAAGCTTGAGAGATACTTTCTCCTTCACAAGGCCAAAAATTATATATATAATTCCGATCACGATGAACCAAATGCATAGGACAAAACTTCTGATGAAATTCCAATTCCAATCGGTTGTAGTTCCATGATCCAATATCATCCAATAGCCTATACCATGTCAATGTCTTTCCCTTCAAAGATAAAAGGGAAGACCTTCTTCTTGACAACATCCTCGGGCATACCTGCAAGCTTAAATAATCCACGAACTTCATCCACATAGATTAGGTGCATATTGGGATGTAATGTTCAATCTCCTGCATAAGGATTAGCAAGCGGTTTCTCTATTATATCTGCCGGTCACTACAAAAAAATACACTTCCGTGATGATACGTGGTTGTCACACTAGGTCGCTTTTTTGTCATGCATGTACATCCATGACAAATTTATGACAGAATCAAGATAGTCATACCTGTGCTGTCGTAGAAGTGTTCCATGACATTACCAAAATTATCATCACGGAAGTGTCCACTTCCATGACGATAAATCGCACGTCACAGAAGTGCTTTCGTCAAGGGTGACTGACACATGGCATCCACCGTAACGGAACGCCGTTAAGCTACCGGGTCGGGTTTTGGATCCGATAACCCGTTAACAGCCCCAACCAATGGGGATTTTCCACGTGTAAAATCATCATTGGCTAGAGGAAACACGTGTCAGCTCGTCAGTGGGTCAGATAGGCGCCTATGATATGTCGACACGTGGCACGGCCCAACAGTGGCCCATTTATCTTACAAAGCTGGCCTGTTTGACTTGGTCAAAAGTTAACGGGCTGGCCCATGAAAAGCCTGTTAACGTTCTCTTCGCAAATAGCCCATTTTACGGCTCGTTAACTCACGGCCCGTTAGGCCCTAAAGGAAATCGGCCCAACAACATCATGTGGGCCGTCGAATATAATACCAGCCTATTTCACTTTCGGCCCATGTATGGCCCACGACGTCTTTCGCCCATATGAGGCCTTCGTATCTTTCGGCCCATTACAGGCCCACGATGACTCTAGCCCATAATGAACAGTAATTTTCTTTATACCCGTTAACGGCCCATGATTTACATGGGCCATTTCCAGCCCGTGTTAGCTTTCGGCCTATTGATGGCCCATACGTTCTTGGGCTCCCTTTCGGCACTCGATTACTTCCGGCCCGTTACTGGCCTGTTCCCCTAATGGGCCAAATTCGGCCCATGGAAAGAGTCGGCCCGTTACTGGCCTATTCCACTAATGGGCCAAATTCGGCCCATGGCAAGAGTCGGCCCGTTACTGGCCTGTTACCCAAATGGGCCAAATTCGGCCCATGGCAAGAGTCGGCCCGTTTCTGGCCTGTTAACCTATTGAGCCGTTTCTGGCCCGTCCTATATTCTGGCCCATTAAGGACCCGTTATGCCTATGACAGAATTAAGCCTTTGATGTCCTACGGCTTGTTAACGGCATGTTACCATGCTGCGCCGATACCAATTACGCCCGATTATGGCCCATGTAGACCCATTTATCTGACGGCCCGAGGCCCACCGATTACAGGCCCATTTATCGACGGCCCGTAGGAGACCCATGGATCCTACGGCCCGTATATGGCCCATGGTAGTTGCGGCCACTAGCAAACCAGGGAAAAACAAGACTAGGAAATAAATTAGGCCGAAACTAACGCTAGGATATTAAGGCGATTGCATAGATTACATCCACTCGGCATCAAAGATCGCCACCAGTGCAAATATAGGGAACACCCTACACTACACAAAAATGGCTTGTTGTTTTCTTTAGGCGGTGGCTGCACGTTAAGAATAAATTTTGTATCGCACCAAAACAAATTACAACTATATAACAATAGGAAGGTTGGCATAAAACTTAACAGTCTATTAGATAAATGCACCACCAGAAGTTCAGAAGCTCAGTTCATTTGACCTGACTATTACGTTTTCATGCTGTATTGTCCGATGGAGCACCATAACCCTCGCCTTCATTTCCCCTAGGCTCCTGAACAACATAGCAAATGTCTGATAGTCTGGTTTTAAAACCATGCATATCTTGACGACATTGAGCAATGTTTCTCCTTGTTTCACAGAGGGTCTCTGTTAGGGAATGGACTTGTGTCTGGAGCGCAGATACAACATTGCTTTGAGCTTGCATATCTTGATCATGAGGCAGTTTGGACGATATTGCCTTAACAACCAACCTAGTACTACGCAGGAACGTGCTTTTGGCACTGTTAGTGGACAGGTACCGACCAACTACAGCAAGAGCTGACATTGCGGTTATAGTTGCCTCGCCACCTTCAGAAGGTGGCGGTTCCACCATTTTTTCCATAGCTCGCTGAAAAGTTGAGGTTTTACATTAGTAGTTCCAGAACAGAAGATATTAAGGAGGCAGCAAAACCAAACAAAATAGCTTTGGTCTATATACAGAACTTATTCTAGTGAACCCATGTAAAATATTAGTTGTATTTTATTTCAAAGTACATAATAAAACCAGGTTCCAAACATATGACCATGTACCATCGTTAATGTATTGTCTATATCTTCACATTGTATTGAGGGCTAAGGATAAAGAGACGAAGTTTGTAATATGGTAAGCATAACATGACGTCATTCATATCACAAAACAACTGAGAAAAAACAAACATGCAATTGTAACGTTGTGTGGGCAAGTCCAGCACGGAACTAGATTACGGGTCAAGATCAAAGGAACATCACTCCTCTCTTTTAAACCTTGTAAGGTGCAATGATACGCTAAGACAATTGTGTATAAAATTGAAAAGATTAATAGACATTGGCTGCAAACCATGCAGTTCGAGGCACAAGTCAGAGTAAGTAGTAGTTAAAAGGCATAAGGATTAAGGACTTACAACAGCGGCTTTGACTGGTGTAGTCATGCCCTTCTTCTTGCTGGTGTGACAGTCCTTGAAGATTTCCACAACATTTGGTTCAGGTACTTTTTGGTCGTTATGGGCTTTCCTCTGCATTTGGAACAAGTCAATATAGATCTGATAATATGGTACAGTGAAAAGAGTGAAACAACAGCTAATTACAAGAGCCTCATAGTGTGCAATATAGCTACGAGATCCTGTCGTCTGTTGGAATTTCACTTTCGTACGGTTGGCCTTGTTCTTTGAACAGTTCACCTACAAGAATATAGATTTGTGTGGCACATGCGTAAATAGGACTTGAACATGTGATCTGATAACATATATATAATGTACCTGATACTTCGAATCGGACCAGTGTTTAACGAGGCCTCTCCAGTCTTCATTAGATATATTTTCCACTGGAGATGTTTGGGCAAGTTCACTGTTAGCCTTGCCTTCAAAGTGAGTTTTCCTCAAGTTATACCGATACTGTCGCATAGCAGACTTGAAAAGATGGGTGCAAGCTTGTCTAGTTGCATCATCTTGGCTATCCAACTTGAACCTCATCTGTTGAAAATTATGGGAGTCTCATTATCAGCAACCTCGAAAGTATTGGATAGAGCAAGACGATATTACTAGTTTCCATACATAACCATACTTACAGATAAATGGTCGAGGAAGATGTTGAACTGGGTTTCGTCTTTGTCATTCCTGTACTGAATCCATGTTGGGAGGATACGTACATGACACCTAACAGCAACCGCTGCCTCTGATACTAACTTGGCTGACTATGTAGCATCACGTGGCCTTTTTAAACCTGCCTCAAAATGGATGTCCATTCTTCCTCCTCTGATTTAGTTAACCTATCGAGCATTATCCCTGATGTTTGTTTCCTCTTGTGCCTAGGTGCTAGTCCAACAACAAACATAGGAAGCGTTAGTGTACATCAAACTGTAAATTGACTCCAGCAACTACCTTCTTGTTGTTGAAGCTCACAAGGTTCATCTGATATTGCCAACTCGTCTTGTGTCAAGAGTGCTTGGGAAGTAGTGTCAGGTGGCAAGGGAGCTTGGGAACGTGCTGCTAGCTCAGTTGACGCACGAGTACATCGTGCAGCTGGTAGTACTATGGTAGGTGTTGCAAGAACTAGGGCTGTCTCTGCTTGTTTGGTGGCAGCTATTTGTTTCTGTTTGTCTTTTTTTGCACCTCGTGTAGCATGGGATGCCATGTTTGTAGAATTTTCTGCTGGACTTTGACCTTATATTGCACCATCAGTACCAGCAGAATCTGCAGGATTCATCCGCTTCTCATTCCCTGCCATTCTGTGTTTCTTCCTCTTTCTCTGTGCCATGTTAAGTCAAGCCGACAAAAAAAATGAATAACAATTCAGTTCTTCAGAACAAATTGATGCGTGATGCAGACAAACTGAACTTTGATGTTAGACAACCACATGATAGGAGGATGTAATATGTATGAAAAACAGGACGGAAGAGATAACCAGAACTATGATGTGTAAACTAAGAAGAAGACATTTCACCAAATTAGAAGCAATGCAATGGAAGGTAGACACCATATGAAAGATGCTACAAATATCGCTCTGCCAAGTTAATAGTGTCTCATCATAAATGGCGTTTAAACAAATGTGAAGCAGTACAACAAATAAATCATATGCAGGATGCAAACGACATCACACTACCATGTTAGAGGTCTCTCGTTATTAGTGCCATTGCATATTCACAGCTTATGATGTGTAAACTAAGGAGAAGGCATTTCAACAAATTAGAAGCAATGAAAGCTAGACACCATATGAAAGATGCAACGAATATCACTCTACCAAGTTAAAACTGTCTCGTCATAAGTGCCATTTCAACAAATTAGTAATACAAGCTAGAAAAGAATGTGAGATGTAACCTATATCACACTCCAAAGTCAAACGTGTCTTATGATAAGTGATTGTTGCAGGTTATACAACAGTAGTAATTTGATGTAAGAACATGGTGTGATAGACAGATATTGTATGTTCTAGAAACAGGAACACGTGTCTTATTCAAGTATAATGTGTAAAGTAGGCAGATGGAATTCAACAAAATTAGAAGCAATACAAGCTAGACATCACACATAACATGCAACCACATATAACAGTGCCAAGTTAGAGGGAGCACCGCTGATGCTACACTAGGGGAGATGTGCTCATCATAAACACAACTTTGTTGAGTGTCTATGCATGTGTTGTCTTGGAAATCATCTTGGGGGTGTGGAGGAGTAGAAACAGTAGAGGCCCTCCGTTCGGAAGGAGCACCTTTATCCGCTGCCTTGCTAACTTCCTTCCGCTTTATTGATTTTGAATTGTCAAGTAAAACCGACAAGAAAAAGCAATAAAATTCTCTCTTCAGAACTCATTCATGCATGATACTGACAATCACTACTTTGATGTAAGGCAAACACATGATACCAGGATGGAATATGTATGAAAAACAAGACGGCATGGCATGTTCACAACTGTTTGTGTAAACTAAGCAGAAACCATTCCAGCAAATAAGAAGCAATGCAAGCTAGACACCACATGAAAGATGCAACCAATATGACTCTGCCAAGTTAAAAGCGTCCCATCATAAATGGAATTTCAACAAATTAGAAGCAGCGCATGCTATAAATCATATGAAAGATGCAACTAATATCGCACTGCATATACTAAAGGTGTCTCGTCATGTTGATTGATGCGGGATACAAAAAAAGAATAGTTTTATGTAAGGACATGCTTAATAGACAGATGTACTATGTACTAAATACAGGAAGCCATTTCACATTAACAGGTATAATGTATAAGCTAAGCAGACTAGCACATGTAGTTTAACCATATTGGAAGAATTACAATCTAGACACCATATGCAACATGCAACCACATATCACGCTGCCAAGTTAGAGCAAGCACCTGCGATGCTAGTGTAGGGGAAATGATGTAATCAACTATAGAGCTACATTCACTATCTTCATCTAGCATTTCCGTTTCTTGAGAATCATGTCAGGAGGCTGACGCTGCATTCTTTAAATGAGGAGTAGTCCCCTTGCCTGCCTGCCTCGTCATGAGTGATTGATCAGGGATACACAAGAACATTAGTTTGATGTAAGAACATGGTTAATACACAGATGTACTAGTATGTACCAAAAACAGAAAGGCATGTCATATTCAAAGGTATAATGTGTAAGCTAAGAAGATGCAATTTAACCAAATTGGAAGCAATACAAGCTAGACATCCGGCTGGAGTGGTGAGCATGATCATCTAGGAGCTGAGAGCATGGTGGGAGGCAGGCTGCTTCACCACCATAGCAGCTTTTTAGTTGGCTTCCAGGTGATGCCTATCTTTGCTGGGCTTGTCACTGGCTCGGCCAGTGCCCTGACTAGCTATTTGTCTTCTGGTGCTCACGGGATGGTGGTTCATGTAAAAAAATATCTTTCCTTATCTTACCGACTTCGGCCTTTCGAATACAAGCTAGACACCATATGGAACATGCAACCACATATGACACCGCGAAGTTAAACCAAGCACCTGGGATGGTGGTTCATTGCGAGCGAGGTCATCAACTCCAGAGCTACGTTCCCCGTCTCCATCTGCTGACACTACACCCTTTAAAGCGTTGAAACGTGTCTTGCCTAGCCGCACACCAAACTGGAGCGACTTCTCTCTTTTCTTTTTGGCTTCTCTCATGACAGCAGAGTCTGAAATACCCTTGCATAACAACACAACAGTGAGAGTAAGGGTGAAGTGTGTGCAGAACTAGTGCACTGTAAAAGTAGCAGATAGCAGGTGGCTGAAAAATAAATGACACGAGACATATGATAGCTCTACAACATTGCATGGCAAACAAAATTAGATTCTACTCTGTATGATTTTGTAATATATGAGCACAGGAAATGCAGCTACTCCACCAGCACACCACCACATGTGGTCATATCTAAGATAACAGTCGACTGAAAATAAGTAGGTCAGTCGATTTTTTTAATGAACCGTCCGATCTATAAGGAACGCGCAGATGGCCTTCGTCTACCTCCCGCCAGTCACTGTTGACGATCTTTCTCGAACTGCCAGCGACCACCAGCCCAGACCCTTGCCTCCGCCGCCCCGCCCTCCCATCGACCTCACACCACCGCCGTGCTTGGCAGCGCCCCTAGGCCATCCCTTTAATCCCGGCGGACCTCCAGATCGGGCGCCAGTAGCTATAGGCCGCACACGCCCCTAAGATAAACACCAAGGCGCTACTTCCCAGGCATAATAGGCGTACTAGTGCCTGTTACGCTGGGGAATGCTTCCATTAATTGGGAATCAAGTGGCCAGAAATTGAAATTCAGGGGGGCGATGGACCTCTAGCTAAGGTGAAATAGTATATGAGGAGAAACCTTATGCATCGCGAGTTACTAGGAACATCTAGTATCAAGAAGAAGCGGTCAACTAGTGTCTTCTGTGGGATGAATACCGTGCAAGCAGAGACGTAAGATTTGCACGAATAAGGGAAGAGGAGTACCTTTTTCGGTTGCCGGTGTGGTCACCTCCACTAGTCGCGCTGGTTTTCTTCTTTTTACCGGGGAAACCGATGTTCTGGAAGGTGCAGGCTTGGATGAACACATGGCCAAATTTTTTACTGTGTTGCCGTGGCCGTATGTCGGCGGAGGGGAAGCAGATCCCAGGCAGCGAAGGAGGGCGTAGCAGGAACAGCTCTGGTGCGGTGGAGGGTGGCGAAGTTGGAGTGGCAGTGGTGAGGTGTAGGATGGCGTGGTTGAACTGGCTCGGGTATGGACGGCTCGTCCTCGGCTTCAACTACTAGCCATGGAGGGCGTTGCGGTTGAGGTTGCGGTGGACGACGATGTCAGGGTATCGGCTCTGGCGTGATGGAGGACGGCGGCCGTTGATCGGTGGGATGGGGTGGTGGACGGAGGACGCTGGGGTTTCGCGGCTGGTGGAGAGGTAGTTTTGGCGCCCATGGAGTATGAATGGGGAATCAGACGGGTGGGGGGGAACCATGTTTCGGTCTGGGACGCGCTTGTTTTTGGCTTTTTTGAACAGAAGATGGGACGCGATTGTTTGAAATTTGGGGAAAGTACAAACTTTTCCCCCCTCTTAAATTTCGGACCTACTGCGGGTCGGGGGTAGGATGGTAATCCCAGGTGTCCCAAACAGTGGGCGGGAGCGATTTCAGCCGCACGCATGTGTGCTTAGGCGGCCATTGTGTATGAATGTTTTTCGGATGTGGTTGTGTGGCGTCTAGATGAAGCTACAAACCTACCCCGGTTTAGACCTTTGGACGTTGGGCCGGTAGGTTTCACGGGTCGGAGTTATTAGAAAAGTAATTTCCTTGTACTACCAAACACACATTGTGTAACTTTCGGGCGAGTAGAGGCTCTTTTGGCGCTTCGTTCGAAATTTTGAAACACAAGCATTCACGTTTAGAGTACTCTTGAACTATGAGGATTGACCTAAATATACAACGTTATATTTGACCTTGTATGTTTGAAAACCTCATTAAATTATCCGCTTCTTTTTGAAATTTTGACACTTGAAAATCCTGTAACTACGATTATTTTGGAATGGAGAAGCTAAATTTGAATCTATTTTGTACACGACTACATATGCTATTATGTACAAAATCAGAGCAAAGATTGGTGCCCCCATAATTTAGGTATGGTTTACAAATGCCATGATATCAAATTCAAATAATTGAATGGACTTCATGTTGAATTCGATTTTTTTAAACCACTTTAAGTTGAATTCAAATGTATGCTAGTTCATAGGTAGTAGCTATTTATAATGTCCATTGTGTAACTTTCGTATGTATAATGTGCTTTACACACACAACATGAACTATACTCACGTTTATATTCGATTGCTAAAGCGATGCATTGTCTGGAGTTCAAAATACTAACTATGTGGATCAATTGTGTCGAATAATAACATAGACATGCTCAAATTCGATAGAATCTAGATGTATGATGGATCAATGACCGCTCCTTACGCGAATTGCAAATATCATGATCCCATCCTAATATTTGGATACAATTTATATCTTTAATCAATGTGTAGAGCAGTCTTTTACGTGTAGTTTCACTCTCCATCGGTGGTCTCTAACACATGCTCACACACTCTCTCCCGAGGTGTCTTTCTCGCACACATGCTCTAGATATAACCCTCCCTCCCTCTCGTAACCATTTACAACTGTTTTCACTAACCATTATCACAAGCACTCTTCCTCTCGCAAACATACACACGCACAATCCTCATTGACCCTTTCTATATACATGGACCTGCCTACGTGTCTCATGTACGCACATTATCTTTACGCCTGTCTCTCACGCATTGTCTCACACCTCTCTTCCTAATCGACGAGTATGATTCTAGCAGAGCATTCCGTAGGATGCCCCTTAAAGTTAGGTTGGATGAATAGTAATATCAGAGA
This sequence comes from Triticum aestivum, assembly GCF_018294505.1. Lineage (NCBI taxonomy): Eukaryota > Viridiplantae > Streptophyta > Magnoliopsida > Poales > Poaceae > Triticum > Triticum aestivum. The sequence continues at coordinate 384,129,533 of NC_057809.1, read as the reverse complement.
TAAAGGGTTTACCTTAGTTCGAGAACCTAGGGTTACAAATCCTAGCCGGCTTTGTCAGTGGACACAGAGTCCTTCACAATTCTGCTATATTTGTGTCGTACGACTAGTCATCCATGGGTCTTCCTAAATGCGTCATGGCCCGACCAATGTGGCGCAGGACGGAACAGAAATGAAGGGCCTCACCTCGACCCACCGGACCTCACGCGGTGACACACCCTCTGCCCCCACGTCTCATTATCTTCTCACACCCACACATACCAACACAAACACCACACACAGAGAAAATTTCTCCTGGTGCCTCTATTCCCTCCCCCCTTGCATATACACACTCAAGGGAATGGAATCTCTTGTCGTGACATCAT
>NC_057809.1:384120748-384128938 GCF_018294505.1 Triticum aestivum | reverse complement strand
ACCTCTCTAGGCCCCGCCAAATGCGTCAACTACACATTCACACATGTTACATCACGTACCCCATTGATCTAAAAAGCCCTCTCTTCACGTTTATTTCGCATACAACATTCCTTTTGAATAAAGTGTGGCCAAAAAATTATTTTAGAGTTTCTACATATATACAACATTACAAAGTTATATGGAGGAGTACGAACGCTAATTTGCATTGCATGGTGCCCACAATGATATTTATTCCGCATTGTGAATTTGTATATTTTTATACTATATACAAAGTTAGTCATAATAAAGAGAAACGAAGAGCATCTCTCTCTCCATCGCATACCCCCCTGTACGCCCCTTTCACGCATGCACACAAAACTATCTCCAGGTCCTCTAAAAGTAAGCCCCCCGGAACATTCATGCATGTTTCATCTTTCTCTCGCGATATATGCAATGACGATCATTGTATTTGAAGCGAAAGCACAATACGTACATTGGACTTCAGAATCCACTCATTACGGTCACCATTTACGTTTAGTGGTTATTATGCAGTCACGGGCTCACCGTACAACTCTGTCTTTGCTCATGACATGACTAGTTGACCAGTTAAACGCTCCACGTGGCACCTCTAGTGTTGCATCACATTATCTCACTACCATCGTGCCCACCTGTCGACTTGTATCTACTCTACATCTACACTCTTATAAAATACATAAAATACACTCTTATAAAAAACAGAGTTGGTGATGATGGTGTGCCTGCCATCCTGCAATATAGGCCGTCCGATTTATATCTGACGGATAGGAAAGAAACTATGGCAATTTTGCAAAAAGGTACCCACACACCTCTCCACATTTGCAAATAAGGCCTTCCCTCATTCATCCTTTTCTCTCACAAGATAAACAAGTCATACAAATGCATCTTGATGTTACATGCAACGCACGAGCATCTTGCTAGTAAGAATGAAAACAAACGACAAAAAAATATTTGGACGGTGGTTCGAAGTCATGACCGCGGGCACAGCGGACAAGGTTGCCTTGTATTGGTATGTTGAGCCGTCTGTTTTAACACACAGGAGCTGGTGTGGTGATTATACACACACGCACGCATGCACACGAACTGCATCCACGCAGCACTCACACAAACACATGCACCCACGCATGCACACAACACTCACACGTACACACGCAGCCACGCACGCACGCAACACTCACACACACGCACCCAACACTCACACGCACACACGCATGCATGCATGCACACACCAGTACACCACACGACCAACACACACTCTCATGCTCAGGTGCTCAACCTACACGTGCATGCGCACACATCAGGCCCTGACAGACACATACACAACCAGGTGATTCCCGCGCATGGGTTGGAGCCTTGTCGCGCCTGCGTAAATTTGTGGTTATCTAACCTTTTGCCTATGCGAACTGATAGGTGGGACCCACAATGAACGTGGTCAATTTAACTAGTCCACATGGCGCCACACAGACTATTTGGTTGGTCAACAGAGTGCAATCCGATGCTGAGCTATGAGCAAGTGACCGTATAATCACCACAAAACGTATATAGTGACCGTAATCAGCTTATTCTGAAGTTCGGTGACCATATTACGCTTTTCTCTCTGTAGGCCCTCCAAAAATACATCTCTACACGTTCTCGCATGTTACATCTAACAACTATGCAATACAGCACTACTACTACACTCTAACACAATAAATCATATGTGTTTTTAGTTTTACTAGATATCATATTGTTACTTAAAATTATTTAGTTTGCATACATTAAAATTTCCTTTGAAATGTATGGCCAGTATCATCTACCGCGCGGGAAAAATCCCGCCCTTTCCTGTTTAATCGGGTTTGTATCGATGGATCATGTGAAACAGCAAAACTATAGTACTATTCAGTACAAGTGACAGTTCACAGGGTCGTCATGTCGTCTACTCCTCCGTCGTAAGAGTGGAGCGCTCGCTTTCATAAATCTTCTAGTCCCTTTCGCCGACATGTGGGACATCAAGCTACCGGGTCCACGTGCCATACCAGAATACAGTGCAGAGCAGCCGGGGTGAAGCACCCCAGTCATGGCGTCGGCGTAGTAATGAGCAATGAGGCGTCAAATCACAAAGTTGCACCTTTCTCGCAGTTAAGTTGGAGGGATGAAGCAACCACCATTTCACTCATTGCTGAATCCGCTTCTCCCTCATCTTCTTCAACTTAACCACGTGTTGCTTCTTTCGTTGTTCTGCCTCATGTGGGCCGCTGATCAGCTTGGGAAAGCACTGACACGTGGGACCACATGTTAGCAAACCGCCAGGACAACGTCCTCCAAAAATAAGAAGCCTAATCCTAGACTTACAAAGGGCTACGTAGCTGCTACGTATACTTTCCATCTAATCTATATATGTCCCCCCCCCCCCCCGCCCTGATTTTCAGGTGGGGTGGGCCTAATCCTCTCCTTTAATCCAATCAAATAGTCCCACATCACATCAGTTCGTAACTTTACGTAAACCATTACGTGGATGTAGCATTGCTCAAATAAGAAACCTCCCCTGCCATCCGCGTGGCAAAATCACCTCCTTTTTACTAATCTCGATGGTGTTCCGCTTCTCCTTTTTATTAAAGCAGTGAGGCGCCAAATCACAAAAGCACGGACGAAGCAACCATCATTTCACTCTTCGGTGACTCCGCTTCTCCATCGTCTTCTTCGAGAAGCCATCTCACCGCATTAGTTACTCCTAGTAGTACTAGTAAAGGACTTCCTAGATGCAAATAAGGCGGTTGTCTCGGCTTGCAGGCGGCACTTGCGGACGACTTACCGTGGTCTCCCTCAATGGTGTTCTCCGTCGAACGCACTTCGCCAAACCACCAAAAAAATAAAAAAATATCATCGACGTCACCGCAATGGGGAAGGAAGTCAAATATAGTTACTACCTCCATTTTTTGTACACAAGGCCAGTATATGAAAATTACAATTAGCAAAGGGCAACTAACACTAATCGAGGCAAAATTGATGGGGTTAGCAACCAAGGACATTAATATCCCCTGCATGCATGTGGAAGTGAGAAGGTTGGTTTGCATGGCGCTGCATTAATCAAGCGATGAGGAGTGATATGGTTAGCTCTTTGGTCTTTGGAGAAAAAAATACGCATTAATTGACACGTGAAACCAGTATTTATATCGATTAAATCCCGCAAAGGAAAACCCAGCCTTTTTTTAACACTAGTACTCCTAGTACGTACGTACTTATCCTGTTTGTGTCTAGGCCTTGCATTGCCAAACTTTGCCACACATTTTTGCCAAGCTTGCCTAAAGTTTTCAAAATGAGAAGGAGGTCTACTTGCGCACGGCTATCGCGGTCGCACCGCACCCTCACACGGTCGCTCCTGCATGCCGGGGTCGCACTACACCCTCACACAGTCGCACCTGCACGCCGCAAACCCAACCAAGGGAACACACCCTCACTGACACGTGCTGTCGCATGTGAACACACGAAACTCAACCATCCTATCACTGGCACATAATTTTCATTTCATAGACTATGTTTATCCAACCGCATGTTGGGGAGTATCCGTACGGCCCGTGCGGTGGTCTGTTGGGGAAGAAGAAGAGGTGAGAAAGAAGGAAAGAAGGGTTAGGAGACGTAGGATATTCATAACAAGTCAGCCGACTGAAATGGTAGACTGACCCAAGTCAGCCGACTTGCATAACAAATATATGTTTTTACACAGCAAAAGATCCATAAAAACAACAACATAAAGAAAAACTGTCACTGCTCGCGGAAAGGGACGACCTCCTCGTCTTTGGCTGCCGGCGCGAACTAGCCATCGCTGCCGACGTGTGTCTCCGCACCGTGGTTGTCCTCGGCCTCCAACTACTCGTTCAAGCGGAGCGTGCGTGCACTCTGCACGGACGAGAGCACAGCCTGGCTCAAGTCGAGGACGTCCGGTTCTGCCTACAGGAGGGCCTCGATGGCAGCGGCATCCACGCGCTCCGCGTCGAGTCGAGCCTCTGCCGCCCGGTTCAAGTCCAGGATGTCCGGTTCCGCCTGTAGGAGGGCGTTGATGAGAGCGGAATCCGCGCGCTCTGCGTCGAGTCGAGCCTTTGCCTCCCGGTTCAAGTCTAGGACATCCGGTTCCACCTATAGGAGGGCCTCGATGGCAGCGGCATCCGCGCGCTCCGCCTCAAGTTGAGCCTCCGCCGCCCGGTTCACATCCACGACATCCGGTTCCGCCTGCAGGAGAGCCTCGATGGCAGCGGCATGTGGGTGCTCCCCGTCGAGTTGAGCCTCTGCCTCCCGGTCCTCCTTTAGTATCGCCATGTTGAACCGCTGGTCCGCCTGCACCATGGGGGACTCCGATGCCGACACGAAGTTGACGTCCATCATCTCATACCCATCGGTGCCTTCTGCGCCGGGACCTCCGCCATGAACATTGGATCAGCTTCCTCCTCCTCGTTGCTTGGCTCCAGGGAACTCGGGGATTGGCCTGCCGCAAAGTGAGCTTGGGAACGGAGGTCTGTGGCGATGACCGCCGCCGCGATTTCTGCGCGGCGCTCCGGCGTTAGCATCTTGTAGTAAGTGATCTTGCGGCGCACCATGGCTTTCCGGTGAACTAGGGGACGCTTGATGCGGGCTAGGGGATCGAAAGATGGTGGAATCGGCTGGAGATTTGGTCTGGTTTTAGGGCAGTGGCTCACGTAGGCCGAGCAGTGAAGGTTCTGGTGTGAATAGTGGTTCCGATGATGACCGGTCAATCGGTTTTGACTGTGCATCGCTCTTGTCGCGTTTGCGTTGCAGCCCGGCACGCTGGACCCTCCACGTCACTCACCAAATGGAACACGCTTCGTCTTGCATTTTCGCTCGCTTGTGGGACCACAGTTGAGAGCAAACCGACGTCCCTCCCCCTCCCCTGCCCGCGTCATTTATTATACCACCACTCCCTCCGTTTTATGCAGAGTAAATAAAAACAGAGGGAGTATACTACGGATGAGGATCCCCTGACATGACCGAACCCATTGAGTAACTGACATGCGGGGCCTAGCAAGCATGGGGTCCGCTAGTAAGTGACCAAAAGGGAGGGTAAGGCAGGGATACCTACATCAGAGGATCCACTTCCACTATACTACTTTGACCAAATGTTAGAGTAATAATATATGACATGCAACTTACACAAAGCATACAGGGTCTAATGCGTTTTTCGAGGCTAACTTTGACCAAATGTTAGAGTAATAATATATGACATGCAACTTACACAAAGCATACGGTCAAATTCGTATGTGAAAGGAGTTTCCAATGATATCATTTTCACATTATACATCTCATGTACTATTAATCTTGTCAATAGTCAAATTGGAAACCATCTCAAGTACAAATCTAGGAGTACGTACGAATCTAACAATATTGATTGGGTGTTGTTGAATGTTGATACCTTTTTGATCAAAGTAGATATACTTTGACTACACATAAAACTTATATGTAAACTAGAAAGGATAGGAGGGAGTATATTGTACGTTCAAAAACGAAACGAACATTGAATACCCTTTATATATGATTTGCGAATGCTATGATCACCGATTCAAAATTTTGAATCCGCCTTAGGTATCACATGCCCCCACTCGTTCCCTCTCGATTTCATCTCGGGGTCCGGAGATCTATTGAAAGAGGACTAGGGTGGGTACATGCGAATGATACTCGGCGGAATGTTCAAATCAGGCATGTGGGAGGATGGACTCGACTGGAGGGCGACATGATCGATGGAGAAGAGGGTTGGAGAGGAATGAGAAATAAGAAAACGCCACATGATTATACTTGAACGACTCAAATAAACAGTAAGTTTTCTCGCTTGGCCTACATAGTGAAAGGCCTAATGCGCAACGCGGAGCACTGACGCTTGAATATGGCCAGGAAAACAGGGAAACAGAAATGTGGGGCACACCCGTCGGGACGACGTAGCGCAGACTAGTCCAATGGAGGAGCTGGCCCATGACCTCCTCGCCACCGACAACCGTTCATGTGGGTCGTTGGGGCCAACAACGGGGCACAGCTCCAGTACCGCGTCTGGACATGGCGACCGCGGTGAGCGACATGCTCATATCGTCGCTAGACACGGTCGGTTTCAGTTTGCCGAGGGTGGCGTTAGTGTTGTGGCACGACCAAGGGTATGTTTGGTTTGTGCCCAAGGTTGCCCCATCAAAGCATTGGGTAGCCAAAATTTTGGTTGAGGTATTGGTTGCCCATGATTTGGCCGACATTGGCAAGAAAAATGAACTTGAGTTGGCTAGAGTTCATTGGCAGCCAAATAAATGGCAACCATCCAAACAAAGACCAATCTTTGGGTCATGACCAAATTTTTTGTTGAGGTATTGGTTGGCCATGATTTGACCGACATTGGCGAGAAAAATGAACTAGAGTTGGCTAGAGTTCATTGGCATGCCAAAAATGGCAACCATCCAAACAAAGACCAATCTTTTGGTCATGACCAAAATTTTGGCAAGGTGCACTTTGGCCACAATCCAAACACACCCCAACACACGGCTCGTCGAGGATGCATGGGGCGCCGCCACGCGTCCGCGGAGTGCTGTAGCACAGCCAGCTGCATCCTCCGGACCTGAGACCATGCTGGGTCGTTTTGGTTTTTCAATGACATGCGGGGATCGCATGTGAGCAAAGGGCATCTCCAACGTTGCCACGACCGTAGCTGACTACCTTGGCACACCAAAACCCTCGTCCCTCGCGCCGTCGCGCGGTGCGTTCACAACTGGCGCCAGCTGCCCGCATTCATGTCGTCCATTCGTATGTCGTCATTAAGAGGCTCGGTGCCCATGGAACCAACTCCGACGACTTAATGACGCACCCGGACGATTGGCCTCACCGGAATGCGCTACTTAAAGCGGCAACACCAAGCTAACCTCCACACCATAGCGCATCGTCCTCCTACCTGGAACCACATCCGCCATGACCGCAAGCACGAATGCTCTGCGGGAGAGCTTGTCTTCGGGGGTGGAGCTCGAGGTCGTCGCCCTCGGTCAAGTCGCCGCACAAGCGGTGGCCACGCTGGCGGCCGACAACGGGAGCACCGTCAGCCACGCATCCTAATTGCCGCCGTCCAACGTCTGGCACCACCGAGGTCGGGGACTCCTCCGAGGATGAGTAGGGCATGGGAGGCGGCAGGGCATGGTGTGCCAACTGGCCGGTCCGTCTCCCGTGTTCTACTTTTCCTCGCCGGAGACCGCACCTTCACTTCACGGGTCTTGAACCCCACCCCCGTACATGGAGATCACAGATGGAGGACGTCAGTCGCCGCCGTAGAATAGGTTTAGGGTCGGGTTTCTTTTATTTTTTGTCCTATAAAAGTTCGAATTGTAATGAAAATCTGCCGTGTTTGCATTAATCTCGGCTGGTGTATATGAACTTTCACAATAATATACATATTGTAGGAGTAATAGCAAGATGCCCGTGCATTGCACGAAAGATCAAGATCTTGTGGGAGAAAAGGATGAACGAGGGAAAGCCTTATCTGCAAATGTGGAGAGGAGTGCGGGTAAATTGTCAAAGTTTCCTTCCTATCCGTTAGATATAGATCAGACGGCCTATATTGCAGGATCGCACACATCTTTCTACATCTACGGGAACCTACGAAAGGGTTAACGTAAATTGCCTCTCTCTCTCCTCCCCTGATTTTCATGGTGGTGGGCCCCTCCCTCCCCCAATCTACAATCAACAGCTCACACATTTCACATTACGTTAATTACGTAACTGGGATTACGTAGGTGTAGCATTACTCGTCCTAAAAAACCCAACTAAGCCAACCTCCCAGCATATCGCGCGGGAAAAGACCCGGCCGTGCCGTTTTAGTCGGGATTACCGGATTACTAGTAGTAGTATCGATGGATCACGCGAAGCAACAAATTTTTTTTGAGGGGGCGAAGCTCCTAGTTTAAAAGGAAAAAATGCGGTACACTCACAACACTCCTGTCGCGGTCGCATTGCACCCCACACACATTTGGTCCTGCACACGGCCCACGCAAACGGAACGCGCTTCGGCTTGCCTCTTCACTGACACGTGGGACTGCACTTGGAGAAACCGACCATGCACCAAACTCCCCCGGCCCACCGTGCGAAAATCCTCCTCCCCCCCACACCCAAAAATTCCCCCAAATCCGATTCAACCGTCCTTCGGTCGACTAGCCAATAATATTCCCC